>NW_004797544.1:521268-532782 GCF_000002075.1 Aplysia californica | reverse complement strand
ATATATATAGAGAGAGAGAGAGAGAGAGAGAGAGAGAGGGAGGGAGCGTGTGTGGGAGAATGAGCAAGAGAAAGAAAGAGACAATACACCTTCGACAAAAAATGCCAAAAGAAAAAAAAACCCAAAACAATTACCTGATTCCCACAAGATTGGTAACAGTACGCCGACAATTTCATTATCGATAGAATCTTTCTGGCCAAGATGTGCCCCTGGCATTGACGTAGTATGATCATCCTCGGAACTGATTGCCTATATCACTAAATGCCCTATAGACAAAGTGTTGACCAGGGAAGTATAAAGATTGATCTTCACAAATCTAGCCACATGAGTATTCGTTAAAAGCAATAAACAGTGCCGTTTGCTACTATATTTTTTATTTTCACACCGAACTTAACACTGATTGGAATATAAAGGTGGAATGCCAGCTCTAGTTTATAAACAAATCAACACCCCAATTCAACTCTCCAAAGAAGGAAAGGCAGATATATAAATATTTTTGTATAAACGCTGTGCCCAGCATCATTCATAACAGAACTGTTTCAACCACCACCATTATACCTGTGCGTTTATTTCCAGAATTTTGAACACTACGTAACTAACAGATCGCTTACATTAATAACAGTAGAACATCGTGAAACGTTTGCATTAACTCTTTCAGGACGTAACGACACAAATGTTCAATCAACCGCAAACCAAAGGCAATATTGAGGCACATTTCAAACCATAATAAACAAATCAAGCACACTAATTCGTGTATTTCGTAGCATGCCTTTTGTTGTCTGCCTTCTTAGATTTCATATGTACAGGAAACAGAATCAAAGAATTAGTGCGGGAAGTTTGCTCCTTCTTACCTGTAAAACATATATCGCCCTAATGCCTCCTCTCTCTTTTTGTGTAAGTCACTCTCTTGTTATACTTTTAGTCTTCGGCACATATATGTGAGGCAGCGTGGTGGAATCAGGCTCTCGTCAATTTTTGGGCATGTAGAGTTATTGGTATCATCTTAAAACCTGTTTACTTGTCTTTATTTGGATGAAAAATATATCCATTTATGTTGAATACAAGTCGAGATATTTGCGAAAGAAGGAGGTGGGGGTCACCTGTTTTCAGAGGTAAAATTAGTGAGAAAATGGCCGCCAAAGATAAGTTATTTCCTTAGCTTAAGAGTGCGTGGTAACTGAAAATTTATATTTTGTGTGCCTTAATCAACGTTTTGAAGGAAAATAAATACAGAAATAAATTCTTTAAATTCCCTAAAAAGTGTTGAGCCAAAAAACAAAAACTTTAAAAAAATTCACAAACCTGCGGAAAAATGTTTCTTCACTTTGATTATTTTGACGAGAGCCTGATTCAACCACGCTGCCTCACATATAATCTCCTTTTGTTGCGAGTGCCTTAAAGCTTTCACTAAAACTCAGAAGACTCAGTATAAATAAGAAAATTATGGGTCTGTTTTAAAGTGCCCCCCCCCCACGCAAAAACCCCCGACAAACATCCATCCCCAGGAAAAAAAAGAAACAAATAGCCAAACCAAACAAATAGCCAAACCAAACAAACAACTAAAACAACCCAAAAAGCGAAACCATGCAAAGGCAACAAGCAAACAAAATCAACCAAAAAAGCAAAAACAGCAACAACCCCCCCCCTCCCCAATTAAAAAAAAAGAACAACCCAAAAGCTGTGGGTCTTAAAGCGTCATCGAAGGACCAGACAAAATGCGTGTCCTCTATGATTTATACATGAGCGCCATAAAACTGGCACATATTATAGTTGAATGTATATAATGGGCACGTTGACAAGCCGTTATATCGTTGCACGCTCTGTAAATCATACTTATGGGGTCAGATTTAAGACCGCCACCTTGTCGATACATGAGTATAGCCCAGTTTTAGGGTTTATTACCGCGTTTTTATCGACTCTTCAGGTTGTATAACCAGTAACGTCACCAGGATAACAAGGACGTACATGTGTCCCGAATATAAGCGGTCGAGTCGTACTCAAGGGAGATCATCGCATAGAATCTTGGAGAGTGGTATCAGAGTGGCTTGTGACGTAGACGATCCTAATTGGTAAACCTGATACCAAAGAGAATTCTAAATTTGTATTATCTTAGGTCATGCAACGACGAAGACAACGACGATGATGTTGTTGTTGATGATGATGGTAGAAAAACGGGGGATCCTGTTCGGACCATCAATGATTTATTTATAGAGGCACCAGCCTGTTGTCAGGTTTAAAAGTACACACCAGACATGAACATCCAGTTCAAGTTGCACCTCAGTGATGAATAGGCTGACGTTCCAAAGGCAGGACACAGAAACATGAGGTCAACCCTACCACACCACTCTATGCAAAACTTTTAAACTTCAAACACTCCAAGTACAATCGCCTACAGGAGCTTAAATCTGTTATTGCCAATATGCATCATCACTTTATGACAATTTACACCATTAACATTTATGGCGGTTTATTATGATTGAATATCTCTTATGAAACCACGTGTAGTGTAAACAGAGACCATATTGCAGAGATTTATTATTCATTTGTGGTTTTTAGTAAAAATGGAAGTAACCAAATCTAATCTTGGTAAATTATAGTGAAACAAACTGCATTAATTGCAATCCGTTTGAGGGTCCAAACATAAATTCTGCAGGTAACACACATTTATTTGATCTCAGTTGGCCGGGATTCGAACTCCGAACTAATTGGTCTTGAAAAAACATCTGTATCACTTTGTGGCGTTTCAAACAACAGACGCATATTGCAACTAAAATGACCAACGAGAAAACTCGCAAGCCTCAAACTCTGTCCTGATGAAACCTCGCAACCCTCCCGCCGGCTGACTACGCGGTTTCGTCGCGACAAAGAAGTTGTATTGAAACCTCGCATCCCACAGCGTAACCACATAAATAACAGAAAAGTTATCTTTTTGCACTAACCACGTTTCTAAGGTGTTTTCATTTATCTGTACCAACTTTGGTTCATATAGATAATTTTATTCAAGAGTAAATCAGTTTTTTGTCTCTCCTGTAAAATTTTCCTTTCTGGGGTTACAAGGTTCCATCATTCCACCAGCAATATATTTGTCTACTTTTTAAAGAATGATGCTGATGATGATGCAATCGGTGAAGGAAACTTCCATAGTCCTTGCACAGGCGAGAGCTCTCGCAAATGTGTAAAGAGAAAATGTTTTGATACGCTTGCTATGCTTGCATATATTATTTTATAATTTACTCCTTAACTTGGTTAAAAGCGAGTCAGGTCTGGCCCGCTAGGTAACTACGTGTAGCTTTAAGAAGTTGGATCCTTTGTTAGTCCCTTTCGGTGATATGAGGATGATCGCCATCATCTAGTGATCTAGTGGTTAGGCTGTTAGGCTCGTAACCGATTTGTCATGGGTGCGAACCTCCTCAAGTGTCCAATGATGCGTCCTTTAGAAAGGCATTTTACGCAAATTTCCCTCACTTCATCCAGGTGGAAATAGACACCCGGCTATAGGCTACATCGCCTGCGAAAGGTCTTGTCAGTTTGTTCGTTGTTTGAGCACCCAATCAGCTATTTTCACTGTTTGTTCCTGGAAAGCCAAAAATGTTTCTTCCTGAGGCTTTCTGTCTATGGTCTGCTGGGGTAATTACAGTTGTAAAGTGCCCAAAGCATGGACATGCGCGATATAAATGCTGCTATTATTATTATTATTATTATTATTATTATTATTATTATTATTATTATTATTATTATTATTATTTATTATTATTATTATTATTATCTAGCTCAGTTCTGGAAAGTGGAAGGGTAGGGATTTAATTAAAAGACCCACATTTTGAATCATCATAGTGGGTTAAAAGCGACGTTAAAACCCTAAATACTAGGGTATAAGGAATAGTATGGTAAGAAATGTCTGCACACAGTTGACCCGTCCTTATAACTGATAGCCCATCTTCATAGCCCATCTTAAAAAAGAAAACAAAAGCCATTAAAAACCAAACAAGACAACGAAACAAAAATGAGAAAAAGGAAAACAAACAAATATAAACCGATAACTTTCAAAAGGAAGGCAGACTTCCGTTGTACAAAATCTGCTACCGTGGGGAGCGGAGACTCATTCGACTTTCGAAGATCGCCTTTTGTCTACCTGTTCAGAATATTTTTTTATGTATTCACATGTACATCCCCCGAGGACAAGTTTCACAGCCGTGCGTCTTGTTTTGCACTCATATTGTCTTCACATTTCCACTTTTCATCGATTTTCACTTGTTTGCAGCTAGCTGAACAAGCAAAAAAAAACAACAAAAAAAAACAACAAAAAATCTCAAAACAAACATCAATACCCAACCAACCTAAACAACAAATCAAAATACCACACCGCCTTCAAAACAAACACACGAACAAAAACAAAACAACAATCCAAGAACAAAAACAAAATCAAAGAAAAAAAAAACTACCGAAAAACACAAAACAAACAAAGAAATCATCCCAAAACAAAAAAGAATCCCCCGAAAACCAAAGCCAGCAACCCCCCCCCCGCCCTGCCCCAAATAACAAACAAACAATGACTTAAACTAGAATGCAGCATGATACCCGACACATTCAGGGATCGAACTCCCAAACCTTAGGACTTTGAGTCCGAGATCTCCCACACTAGACTTGACCGCACTTTCACCTGGGTTTTGTCGACGTAATTTGCTGTTTCTCAGTCTGTGACGCACATGGTTCCGATCGAATCTCCCTTTAATTGACGACAATAAGTAATTTTCCACCCTCTACTATCCTTCCGTCTAGGCCGTCTTTGATACACGCCAGAATGAAGCTGGGCCTTCTATACATATTTGATCAGAGCTTATTATTAAGTAAAAATTCGGTCTCGGAATAGAACCCGGGGTTCTTTATTGAGGGCGAAAAATGAAGCAAGAAAACAAGTGGGATGGAAGAGAAAAAAGTGAACAATAAAAATGAGGAAAAACTTATTTAAAAGTAAAAAGAGTAGGAAATAGGTGGGGGGGGGGGGGATATTTGACAGAGGGAGAGGAAGGACAGAAAAGGGGGCAAGGGATGGTGAAGAGAGTCAGGGAGAGAGAGAGAGAGAGAGAGAAAGAGAGAGAGAGAGAGAGAGAGAGAGAAAGAGAGAGAGAGAGAGAGAGAGAGAGAGAGAAAGAGAGAGAGAGAGAGAGAGAGAGAGAGAGAGAGAGAGAGAGAGAGAGAGAGAGAGAGAGAGAGAGAGAGAGAGAGAGCAGGCAGACACACAGACATTCAAAGGGAGGGAAAAAGAGGAAAGAGCACAGAAACTAATTTAAAATCAAATTTCACTTATCCTCGGGGCTCTGGGATCTCGCCTTGGACGTTTGTCTTCCCGCTAAACATAAAACAGGTCTTTTTGCTAGGGAGTTACTTAGTTCCCATTTAAGACTGCGAGGTAAAGTGATAGATAGATAGATAGATAGATAGATAGATAGATAGATAGATAGATAGATAGACAGATAGACAGATAGACAGATAGACAGATAGATAGATAGAGAGAGAGATAGATAGAGAGAGATAGAGAGAGATGGAAAGAGAGGAAGAGAGAGAGAGAAAGAGAGAGAGAGAGAGAGAGAGAGAGAGAAAGAGAGAGAGAGAGAGAGAGCGAGGAGGATGATAATTGTGCTTTTGTGCTGACAAAATGAGTTCCTTCTCGGGTTTTAGCCATATTGTAGAAATTGATACATCACGTGTATAGGTGGAATTTGTACAATGTATAAATCACCATCATCATCCAATGCCAGATCTGCGACAGACGTCGGTGATCATGGTTTTCCATTCATTCCTTTGCTCGGATGCTCCCAAAAAAGCTACATTTCCCTGATCTTTCCCTGTTACCCATTTGTTTGGGTTCCCTAAGTATGTTGTTCTGGGCCTACCCCTGCCTCGCTTGCCCTCAATTTTGCCAGTGAGAGCTAGATGTTCAAGATCCCTCTATGTCTATTCAGGTGTCCCAAAAACTGCATTTGTTGTTTCCTGATTGTTTTTTACATTGAGCGTCCCACGTGGGCTTCATCAAGCACTACCTTATTTGATTTCTTTTCCTTCCACGGTACTCTTAGCAGTCTCCTAAGAAACCACATTTCTGTTGCCTCTATTTTATTTTCACCGTCTTTAGTGATTGTCCAGCATTCACAGCCATATAGAAGGGTTGACCAAACATAGCATTTCAGGACTTTCATTTTGGTGTTCATTGAGATGTTTCTATTTTTCAGGATTGGGCTAATTTTATTGAAACTAGCCTTAGCCATTGCAGTTCTCCTTTTTATTTCTGTGGAAGATTTGGCATCAGATGTTATCATATATCCTAGATATTTAAACTGTTAGACTTGTTTGATCTTTTCACCTTTGCTAATGAGATTACAACTAGGATTTGCTGCTTTTTGGATATTACCGTGCATTCTGTTTTCTTTACATTCAGAAATAATCCTTTACGTTCACTTACATTAACAACAGTATCTATAAGCATTTAAAGGTCCTTTTCGGAGCCTGCTATTAAAACCGTGTCATCTGCATACCTGATGTTATTAATATTTTCTCCATTTACTTTGAGGACTGGGCATTCTTCTATGTTTCTAAGGATTGTTTCACAGTACTTTGAGGACTGGACATTCTTCTATGTTTCTAAGGATTGTTTCGCAGTACATGTTAAAGAGGTCTGGTGATAATGTATAAATATGGAATAATCAAAGACGCAGTAGACTTGAAGAAATTGGCATCATTGAAAATTCTATAAATCTGACCCCAGCATCGATTTTCGGCCAATATCTCCCTTCTTGGATTGCGAGAAGTAACTCAATTTGTCAGAGCGCCTCAGAAATAATAATAATAATAATAATAATAATAATAATAATAATAATAATAATAATAATAATAATAATAATAATTGTAACAATAATAAAATATAATAATAATAATTATAATAATAATAATAAGAAGAAGAAGAAGAAGAGGAAGAATAAAAAGCATTTGTAAGTCGCATTTTCATGCTCGACAGCACACTCTATACTCTTTACACTATTATCACCTCAGCAGACCCCAGAACACACAGAAACATGCCTGGAGTGTTATTTCTCGGCTTTTTGGCAAGTATTCACTGCAAAAAGCTCCGTACAATCTTATACTCTAACAGACTGACGAGATCTTTTGCTGTCTATAGCTGGGTACCCATTCTCCCTTGGGTGAAGTGAGGAAAATTAGCGTTAAGTGCCTTTCCCAAGGACACAACGTAGGGCCCCTCTCGGGATTTGAACCTACGACCTTTTAGTTGCGAGTCCGAAAACCTAACTATTAGGTCTCCGTCGTGAAAGAGAGAGAGAGAGAGAGAGAGAGAGAGAGAGAGAGAGAGAGAGAGAGAGAGAGAGAGAAAGAGAGAGAGAGAGAGAGGGGGGGAGGGGGCTAATGCTGGCTGAATGGGATAGAGAAAACATCACTCAGAATAACTCAAAACATTTCTGGCGCGGGAGGATGTAGTTTGAAGTCTTTGGGGATATGCCATTTGTTGTTTGAACATTCTGACGTATTGTTCTAGAATTCGAGCACTGTCAAGAATATAACTATTTGCACTAGAAACGTCAGGTGCGCATTCCACGTCTCTCTATTTTTTTAAAAAAGTGACTAAAGTAAGCCCAATTTGTCTCCTTTCACTTCCTTTCCTGCTCTCTAGCAATGTTCTGTCGTCTGCCTCCCCCCTCACCCCCTTTGGTCCCCCCTCTGGGCTCCTGACTCTTTCTGCAGCTTTTCTTTCTACTACTACTCCTTGGCTCCTTCTTACAGCTGTCTTTCAGTCATACCCCTGATCTCCTGGTATGATAGATCTACACCTAGCTTTCTTTGACAAGGGCGAACAATCTCGGAGGTCCCGTGTGCAAGTTGCGCACATTAAAGTGGTTACAGTTTGGTGGTCTAAAATCGATAAGAGTAGGCTTCGGCTGCCACCCAGGTAAAATTCAAAATTTACTACCAACTGAAAAAGTTTAATGTGTCCTGCACGCTCTTATTGACCTTATGCAGTTGCGAGCGCCGTAAAACACTTACCCCCCCAAAAAAAAACACAACAAAAACAACCAACAACAAACAAACAAAAAAAAAACCCAAAAGAAAAAAGTTAGTCCTCAAGTTTGACTGGTCTCTTGAGACAAGTTTTTTTCTTCTCCTCGAATCCAAATAATCTCGAATGCGAAATTATTTGTTTAATTAAAAGAGGTTACATTTGTTCACATCTGGACAAACGACATTGCACGGTAACTTGCTTTCTTGCCCCTTTATATGCTGGGACGTTTTTGTGCCTGTTTGTAGAGAAAAAAATGTCGTGTTATTTCAAGAGGTTATAGAATAAGCACGTACTCAAGTTGTAATTACATTTCCTAAAACTTCGCCTATGGGCCACATAACAAATTGCAGGGACTAGGTTTGTAGTGTACAAGTAAGTACATAGACGTGCACAGCAATGAGGAGGTTTATAGAAATATGTGTTCGAGGTTATTTAATTTGGATTTCAGGAGCGAATTATATCCCTTCGTTGAAGTCGAGAGCTTGTCAAGTTTATAACCAGCTGCGCGAAAGTAAACAGGTCGACCTTCAATGCTCTTCGTCCAGAACTGAACAAAGGTAATCTTCCTCAATAGAATAGGTATTCGAAGGTATTTGGATTCCAGGCGCGAAAAATAGTTCGTTGGGGTCAAACTCTTATCAAGTTTGTAACCAACCGTGCTTGAGTGGGCATTCAATGTCGTTCGTCCCGACCTGAACAAAGGTAATCTTTCCCAATAGAATACGACGTATTCGAAGTTATTTGGATTCAAGGAGCCAAAATTGGTTAACGTAGGTCAGTCCAACTCGTATATATAGTCAATCTAACAACATGGCAGCTGTGACAAAGGCTCGCCCACTAAAACGGTTATTGTGTTGTTACAGTGTCTACGTCATTCGGTTTAACGACATTGATCCTGGCGTAACTCCCAGCCAGTGAGTGTGAGTGACCGTCGTGAGTCGACGCCTTCACAAGATGACTGTTACGTAAAGCATGTGGGAGTGACGGAGGGAGAGGACTTGCCCAATGTTGATGGGAACTAGCCAGGACGGGTGAAACGAGGGGAAAAAAACGTGTGACCAGCTTAAAAGAATTTCTTCTTCTCCAGGTCTCTCGATATATATAGTTTGCTTCTTCGTTTTTTCTTCGCTTATTTCTTTTTTGTCTTACTTAAAACTGTTTTTTCTGTCTTTCTCTCTTTCTTCCTCTAGTTCTTTCTGGGTCTCTTTCTTTCCTTCTTTCCTTCTTTTATTTTCCCAACGTTCCCCAAAGTAAAACCAAGCCTTACTATGAAATGATGAGAAAACAGTCAACTTGTGTCCCACGAGCCCATGACTTTATGCAGTTGCGGGTGCCATAAAACTCCTAACAAACTAATCTAAACGACCCTCTCCCGGCTAGGAGCACGATTGACCGAGTTGATATCGTAATGAAATTCCATGTGGTACAGATGAGTTCAAATCCCCGGCAGGGCATACTGAAATTAACTTGAGATGCTTATATAACAATTCGGTGAATCTTCATTCCCCACCACCCATTTTTTGTGGGCAAGTGTTCTACAGTGCTTTCAACTCCGTAAGGTCATATGAGCGCGCGGGGCACATTAAAACATTTTCAGTCGGTAGAACAGTTTGAATTTTGCCCGGGTTGCGGCCGAAGCTTACTCTTATCGATTTTAGACCACAAAGGGATATTTAACGTGCGCAACTTGCACACGGGACCTCCGAGATGTTTCGCCCTTGTCCGAGAAGGATAGGTGAAGATCTTTCCTACCAGAAGGTCAGGGGCGTGGCTGGAAGGCAGCAAAATGAAGGAGCCAAGGAGTAGCAGAAGAAATGCAGCGGAAGGAGTTAGGAGCCCCGAGGAGGGGGCAAAGGAGGTGAGGGGTTGGGGGCAGAAAGTGGAGAAGAAAGCAGACAACAGAACATTGCTAGAGAGTAGGAAAGGAGTTGAAAGGAGACCATTTTAGAGATGAACATTTAAATCAGTCGCTACCCGGATTCAATCCGGGCACCTTTAAATGGGAGGTGACACCTTAACCTCTAGGCCACGAGAGAGCCCTCCCCCCCCCCCCCCCCCGACACACATTTAGCTCTGTCGTATCGGAGTTGTACAACACTATTTTAATCTATGACCTCGTGTCTTTCTGGCCTTGCCGTTTTCAAAAGGATAGTTAAACTTCATGCCACTGGTTCGTAATCTCCCCCCCCCCTCTCCCTCCCTTTAGAATTGTCTGATTAACGCCCGTCTGTTGGGGCAGCGCAACTTTGCGCGGTTTTTTTCTGCTGGTATCGATTCTCTTTTAGTGTTTTAAGGAAGTATCGAGGAATGTGATTTTTGGCTGCATTATACAGTATCTCTTCCTTCCGTCATCCTCATTATGGATTAACTTGTTTGTATATTTTTTCGGTCGATGTGAGTAAAATTAATTAATTAATTTAGTCACAACTGGCAGTCTTATTCGATACAATTCTGATCGATACCACCGATAAAATCCTGAGTACATTTTCGTACCCCGTCAGTTAGCCTAGCTGGCTCACAAACATTCATTACGCTTGGAGTTCGAGGGCGCCACAGGTATTACTGCCATGCCTCTTCTGTCAGTCTGTTTTGCTTCTCCCAGACCCAAAGAACCGTTATCTGGCTGATGATATGCTTTCCTTTAGCACAAGTCGAAATCAAAAACTACTATCTTTGATCCTCAACGTGTGTCCCTTTAAAGGCATAGCTCGATGAAAACATAAAGTTTGTTTAGTGCACTAATGAATCAATTTCTCTCTCTGTTTGATGGAAATTGCGCTATCAGTACCACAAAGCATTCTTGTATTTCATGGAAGGTGATATCATACTTTCGTCCATCAGCTCTCTTTTCCATCTTGTTTCCGGGTGATTGGAGACCGCCACACCTACTTCTTTACTTTCCATCTGTTGTTTCTGTCTGTCTGCCTGTCTTACTTTTTCCTAGAAGTAAATGGTTATTATAGTATCAATGTGTTTCTCTTTAATCAAACAAAATGGACTGTTTGAAAACAATGTATTCTATCTCAGTGCGCTGATTTGAAATAACCGCGTTCGTTATCACTAACTTTTTCTTTGATACACCGAGCCTTGCCACTACCCTTTTCTACATCTTTAAATCAGAGGAGACATATTTCTTTCAAAGCTTTACAGTGCTTGTAGTTGTTAAAGAGTTTGAGTACTTATAATACTATCGTATGCCTTAGAACTTTGATAGACAACGGAATTGTGACTACTATTTTCCATCTGGAATTTCACCCCCCCCCTTTCCCTTTCCGGAGGTCGATGTCCTGTCAGCAAAGGGCTGCGTTTTAGCTCTAAAATCATTTATTATGATTCAAGTAGGGTAATTATTATTCAACGAAAATAACTCGCCCCTCCCAAAGACAACACGAGAGAGAAAGACACAGAGAGAGAGAGAGAGAGAGAGAGAGAGAGAGAGAGAGAAA
>NW_004797544.1:510867-519212 GCF_000002075.1 Aplysia californica | reverse complement strand
TATATACAGTAAGTCACATGTTATAATAAATACATTTACTTTTTTGGGACGGGGGAGGGGAGGGGGGGGGGGATAATTTTCCCACCATATTACTTCATTTTACACCGTCAAAGGTAGAGTAATCGGATTACCAAACAGTAAACGGTGCAGATGCTTTTAATGAATGTTTTTCCTTGACATAATAACTCAGGGATTGTAAAAAATGTGAGCCAGACATTCTTGAACTTGTGCGGTTTGGTGAACGACCCTTTTTCGGGAGGTCAATCATGCTCAGTTGCAGATGTGATTGCAACACAGGCGTGGAAAAAAGAGATACATGACATGATGATAACCAGTGATTTTCTAAAAGTTGAATCCCATTTTGGGTTTTTATGACTTTAAAGTCTTACGCGACACTGTGGAATCAGTGTAAAAATTTAGTAAAATCGTAAAGCCCATTCATTTGCTTTGCTTTTGATGAAAACATACCCATGTATCTTGAATAGAAGTCAAGATATTTCCAATTGAAGGAGGTGGGGGTCACCTGATGTCACAGGTAAATTAAACCCCCCCCCCCCAAAAAAAAAGGCTTCTCACTTTTGTTGACTACTGAAGAAGAAAAAAAATGAAGATAATGAAATACAATAAAACAATAAAGATTAAATTGATAGAAATTGCCCATCTGGCAGAAAAATGTCAATTTATCATATTTCCGTATTTTGACGGGCGCCTGATTTCACTACAACACCTCACTTAGTATGTTTCAGTATTTGAAATCCTGCTTGACACAAAGCAGCTGTTTAGCCTACAAGGAATTTATAGAGTCAAAACCAAACCTGAAGTTCAGCACTGCTTCGAAAAATTAAGAAGAAGTTGTCAGTAAACTTTTCAGCCGTAGCAATCAGGAGCCTGGGGTTTCTCTGTCTGTTGTTATACCAATTCTGTGGTTATTACCAACAAGAACTCTGTGAAATCTCTAGAGGGATCTGTAGCTCTTCGTCAACTTTGCTTCTGTCCCTGCGCACCACCACTGTGTGATACAAAAGTCCCGCGCTCACAAATCTATTTTTTATGAGCTTCTTGTCACTCACATTCACAGCCGACCCGGGCTGATTACGTTTTCGCCATTTGTCCAAACACCACACTGCTGACAGACGACTTGTTTATGTAGATTTCATATGCAAATATCTGTCAGAGGTTAGAAGGTGACCTGTAATAAACATGTGCTTAATAACTGAGATGAACGCTTTTGCTTCATGATTCACGTTGCGAGTTCTTCATCATGTGATAAATACTTGATGGGTTATCAGGATATAATTGTACCCAAGAGAACAAGACCAGTCCTGCGCAACTATTAGTACTTTGGCAGAAATGAAAATTTTCGTTTCAGAAAAAAACAAAAAATCATTCAACTGTTGATTAAATGTCAGATGCGACTGCTTAAAAAAAATGCATAGGTGTCACAATGCGGTGGAATCAGGCGCTCGTCGAATTTTGGGCATGTGGAGTTATTGATATCATCTTCAAACTTGTTAATTTGTTTTTGCTTTCGAAGAAAATATCTATCGTGAATAGAAGTCGAGATAGTCGCGATTGAAGGAGATAGGGTCACCCGGATTCAGAGGAAAAATTAGGGAGAAAATGGCCTCTCAAATCTGGTGAAATTCAAAGCTTGAGGGTAGTTGGAAACTGAAAATTTACGTTTTTTGTGCCTTTAATCATTGTTATTCAGTAAAATCCATGCATATGTATGATTTCAAATGGACATAGCGGGTGTTGAGCAATAACATTCGATAGAAATTGCTCAGCAAGGACTCTCAAGCTTTGGAAGTCACCAAACTATGGCGAGTTTTGCTCTCCTGTTTTGCCTCTGAAACCAGGCGACATCCACCTCCTTCAATCGAAAAAATATCGACGTCTAGATCTATTCAATATGCATTTAAAAAGTCTGAATCAGGATAAACGAACAAGCTTTAAAGTGATACCAAAAAGTCCACATTCTCAAAAATTGACAATGGCCGGATTCCATCGAGTCGTGTCACTAAGGAATGTGACCCAGTGACCAGTGGGGAGCTGATGATGAATAAAAACGAATTGTCTGTCCTAAAAATTAAATTCAGCAGATTCCACCCAAGCAAGAAGTAATAGATCTTATATTTTGTGTCATGAAATTACCATTGAGTGACATCATATGCTATAGGGTCAGTTTTAGTCTAATTTTTGGCACCTGGGTTATTATTCACTGATTTCAAACAATTTTCTCTTGCATTGGAGCTTGAGATATTTGGAATCGTTTAATCAGGCCCTTGATTTGGACACGTTTGCACATTCGTGATACAGACGATAGAACAAAATTTGGCTAAAATTGACCGTATGATGATTCTGTACCAAAATAAGAATTAGATCTAGGCTAAATACATGGTATCATACTTGTGGATTAAAAGGGGCAAAAAAGGGGGTAGTTGTTTTATCTTTGAACGATCTCTCGTGCGCCCTGTTGACAATGTGTCACTACTAGTACATTCTATTTCATTACATACCCTCGTTTTTTCTGTCTGCCTGTCTTACTTTTCCCCTGCACTAAACGACCATTAATGTGCCGATATACTTCTCTTTACCTAAACAAACAAATCAGACCGCTTACAACGTCCCTATACATGTTAAGGGCTTTGCGACATAATGGGTTTTCTTGACAATTCTCACTTGTGAGTGTTTTTCTTTTAATGCATTTTTCTTTTTAGGATGTTCATCACAAAACGTACTGGTACTGTAACCAACGATTTTTATACCTCTTCGTTTCAGTTTTTCTTTGCAGCAGTACTCGACAAATCGTGAATCAGACAACAATTTTATTTTTGGACGCCTTTCACTTTCTGTCAACAAGCCATTTATTATTGTTTCCCCTTTCAAGAGATGAATAGCGTTGAGAAATCTGGGTTTATTGCAGGATCAATTTGCTCTTCAGATTGCCCTCCTTTCCTATTTCTGCACTGGAAAACCCCAACATTTACGGGGTAGCCAGTCAATTAGAACGAAGGTGAAGGCCATACTCAGACTTTATTAATCCTCTGACACGATGTTATGTTAAGAAGTTTTTATCAACAAGATGGGTGGAGACAAGAGATTCGTTGTGCTTGGGGGAAATTAGTTGTCGATAAAGAGCTAGAAGCTGAGTGTACTCTACGCTTCGGCTTCGGTGAATTGATCGATGCTTTTGCCCTCATCTTCTCTTCTGTTCTCTCTGTTTTTCTCACACGCTTTTGTGTATTTTTTTTACTCCCTAAACATCGAATTAAAATTAAGATTTTGACCACTGCACTGCTCAACCAGCCAACCCTCCCCCCCCCAAAAACAAAACGAAACAAAACCCCAAAATACCTCCAAACCCCAAAACCAACACAAAAACCTCCAATCACCTCACATCAAAAACAAAAACGCTGCCAAAAACAATAACAACAACAACAACAACAACAATAAACAAACAAAACAAAAACAAACAGAGAACATCCCACACACTCGCAAACAAAATAAATACTTAAAAAAAATAAAAAAAATAAAGGTGCACTCTTTTCGTTTCATCAAGCTTAAAATGTATATATTAGTACGCGAAGTCACGACGGAGGTTTTGGTTGTTTTTGCGGCGACAGAAGTCAGTCACCAATAATCATGACAATTGTCGTTTCACTGGCATCACAGATCCAGGCATTTAAGTGTAACTGAGTTTTCGGATTACCTGAAAGAGGTTGTTGGCCAAACTAGTTAATCACGAATAGCCTCATTCTACGGCTGCCATGACTTTATCAAATCAAACTAAGCCAATCTGTACAGCATAAACATCTAACCAACTTTTTATGGCATAATTAGAATTTACGCCGTCGTGATCTATGCCAGGCGGATTGCCTCGTTAAAACTTGCCAGTTCACCTTGCATAGGTGACTCACGGGATATATTTTAGTGGGTGGTTAGTGGGTGCTCTGGTGTGGTTTGTTCCTTCTTTCCTATAAAGAAATCTATTGTCTTTATCTCTCCTCCTTCTTTTTTTTGTGTTTGCTACTCTTTAGCAATATCTTGCATCTTCGGCTCTTATGTGGCCGGATTGGGTTGCAAGAGCAGCAAAAATCATACTAAAAATGTATTCTAAGTCTGGTATCAGATAAAACGTTATGGTTTAATTTCTTTTTTCACTTCCCTCCATAATACCTTTTAAGAACAACTTATTAATAAGGAACATAAATTCAGACTATAGTGGCTTTTGTTTTTCTTTTTTCTCTATTATTCTCTAAATAATAATAAATGACATTTATATAGCGCTTAACCCCAGTTTAAGTACACAGTGTCTGAGCGCTTTACAATACAATACAATGTACCATAGTAACATAGAACGTTGAGTTCTGACTAAAAGAAAATCACTCCAAATATACATTTTCTCAATTTGAAAACAGAAAAGACTTCAGCTGACATTTGAATTAATCAAACGATTTGATCTCCCTTAAAGTTCTAGGTAAAGCATTCCAGATCTTGGGGCCATGATATTGAAATGTCCTTTCAGCCATTGTTTTAAGTTTCGTAAATGGTAAAAGAAATTACTTTCTGTCAGCTAATGACCTTAAACTGCGACTTGGAATGTACAGTGAGTATACCTCTTTTTCTCTCTCCTCTCTGTCTCCCCATCTCTCTTTCCATCTCTTTCTCCCTCTCTCTTCCTCTCTGTCCACACCCCTCTCTCTATTTCTCTTTCCCTTTTACAACCATAACTCACAATAGAAATGCGTTATGGGAATGTATTATAGTACACTATTCATTTCCACCCACTATGTAGCGAGTCCGAGTTCACCGTGCCAGTACAACAATTTGCACTGCATACATCGCCGAACTGGTGGACCATCATTGGGCAGACAGTAAATACCCATAGAAAATCGTCGCGAAACGAACGGTGCGGTACATCAGCTTGGCACGTCACAGCAAGGCCAACACCGTTTTGCACACTGGGTCCGTAGATCTGCTCTGGTTCATTCCGCACCCGGATCTATTCTTTTCTTGTTCGTCTTTTTGTACGCTGTTCGCTTTACATTTCTTGGCATTTTCTTTCGTGGGTCCACATCTAAACTTGCGGGTGGTTAGCCGGTGCTGTAATGTGGTTTGCTCTTTCTTTTCGATCAAACATCTATCGCCCTCATCTCCTATTTCTTTCTATGTATTTTACTCTCTAGTAACACCTTTAATTTTGTGTCACTAATATGACATATTATTTGTGTTTGAAGAGGCGTAAAACTCTTACCAAAACTGAACTAAAAAACATAAACTTGAATTGATCATAATTATAATTATCCTAGATCATGCGCTATCATGGTCACTGCTCTTTTCTCCCTAAAAATAACTTTGAAGAAAAGCGTGAGCACCATGGGCGCCAAAATGAGGGGCACAACACAGTCCCGCTGTAGTCGTTGCGTGCGACACCTCCCCACCCATCATTAACTTGGCTCAAACTGATTTAAAATGGTTCGCACCACAGTAAACCAGAACTTCTCCGGAGATCACGGTTTAGGACAGTGGTTCTCAAATTTAAGTTAAAGGAATAAGTATCCTAGTGTTTAGGCTGTGGTTACAGGTTTGATGGTTCGAGCCTCAGCTGGGTCCGTCGTTGTGTCCTTAGGAAAGGCACTTTACATACATTTCCTTTTTGACACAATTCTTTTCGGAGATGGCTTCTTAAATAACATAATAGAATCAATAGGAGCGTTAAAGTAAACCTCTACCATTTCACATTTTAAATTTAAATAACGTGTGGTGACTTGAGATAGGGTCTGGGCTACATTCAAATATTCCACACGCACAAAAAAACCCAAACAAAAAGAAAACCACACACTCAACAAACAGAAATAAGAAAAATGTTAAAAGTATTTAAAAAGAAAATACTATTTTCTGTTCTGATCTCCTCATTTTTGAAAATCGATAGCAGTTCAGAAGACGAACGCAGATGCCTGGAGGGCGCAACTGGCAGGTCCTACATCTTTACTTTCCCTCTGTTGTTGTGTGTGTGCGTGTGTGGTAGCCTATCCGTTCGAAATGTTCGGAGCCCCGAAGAGTGTGCTCTTCGTCAGGGCCACCGCCTCCCTTGGGTAGCGGGTGAGGCAGTCCAACCTCCCTGAATCCTCCCCGAAGAGATGCCACCGCCGGGCCTCCGTGGCGGGGCATCTCTGCAGCCAGTGCTCCAAATCTTGGGGCCCCTCGCTGCACAATGGACATATTGGGTCCGATGTTTTGTCTATTCTATTTTTGTTGTTGTTGTTGTTGGTCTGCTTACGTGCCCCCCCGACTCTAAAACGGCCATTATTGTGTTGAAGTGCTTCTCTTTATTTAAACAGCAAAATCAGAACACGAACTGTTCCTCAGATCACATATTTTTTTTACCTACCTCTTGTTGCCAGAGACATCGCTACCCTAGAGTTACAAAGTTCTATCTGATCAGTACCTAGTTTTGAGAAATTTAAAGTGAAAAGTTTCGAGTTTCACAACATGAATGTTTTTCTGTGAACATCTATATAACGACTCTGAATACTGTAACCCTTTAAAGCAGATAAAGCATTTATTGGTATTTGACCTTATTGTTTAAGTACCTCAAAACTGCCCAAAATGGCAGATAGAACATAGACATTCTAAGGTAACGACAGGGAAGCGCCTCTTTTTCCATTGCTCTTCCATACATGTGAGAGAAGCCCACCCCTCCACACATTCTGACACTCTCTTCCACTTAAAAAAATACTGAGGAGTGAGAGGCTGGAGGGAGTCACTGGAAGGTCAAAATGCTTTGTTTTCCCTCTTTCTTGCTTTTCCCTTGCAGTAAATAACCATTGTTGTGCTAATATGCTGAGGGTGGTTGGAGGGCGTCTCTGGCAGGTCCTACTTCTAGCTTTCCCTTCGTTATTTCTGCCGGTTTGTCTTGTAATCATGGATGGTTGGCGGATAGTTTGGTGTGGTTTGCTTCTTCTTTCCTATCAGACATCTATCGTCCTTATCTCCCCCTCTTCTTTTTTGTGTTTATTACTCTCTTGAAATACATCTAATCTTCTGGCGCTCATCTCTCCTTATGCAGTTGCGAGCGCCGTAAAACCTCTCCTAAAACTAAAACTGTCTTGTAAGCTTATTTTTCCCCTGCACTTAAATGACAGTTGTTGTGCTAATGTACTTCTCAATCAACCAGCCAACCAACCAACCAACCAACCAAACAAACAAAAAGAAGAAAAGAGACGTAGCTTGCTACCGTTTTAGCCGTTCTCGTACTTGCAATATTTTTTGCACTCCGTTTTCGATTAGATATCAGCCTTTCTTATTATGTACTTCGCATTTCCCCATCCAGCCTTAATTTTCCTCATCACTGATCTTTCCCACATTTCATCCGTTTTGCATCGACTGATCAAATTTCTTATGCTGGGCCTCAATTCGTTCTTCATCGTTCAGTTTTTCTTCATTTAGCCTTTTCTTTTCATCAATTTTCGAGTCTCACTTTTTCTCCCGTGGCAATGTCTGTCTATTCGTCTCTTTTTTTCCCTATTTGTGTGTTTGTCGGTGAAGCGGTATATGTTATCTGCCTCCCTGCCTGTCTGTCTGCCTGCCTCTCTGTCTGTCTGTCTGTCTGTCTGTTGCTCTATCGCTCTCTTCCCGTACTTTCATACTTTCTCCCCCCCCCCTCTCTTGGTATGATTCTGTGTCTGCCTGCCTTTGTCTCTCTCTTTTTCTCTTCTTCTGTCTCTCTCTGCCTCTCTCTGTCTCTCTCTCTGTCTCTCTGTATCTCCCTAGGTACCTCTGTCTTTCTGCTCTCCCTCTTTCTCTATCTCTGTGTATGTGTGTATGTGTGCATGCATGTGTGTGTGTGTGTGTGTGTGTGTGTGTGTGTGTGTGTGTGTGTGTGTGTGTGTGTGTGTGTGTGTATATGTTTCTGTCGCTTTTTCGTTCTCTGTCTCTCTGTATCTTTCTCTGTCTCTCTATCTCAGACTCTCTGTCTATCTGTCTTTCTGTCTCTCTCCCTCTCTCTTGTTCTCTCAGTGTTTCTGTTTCCTCTTGTGTCTGTCAGTCTGTCTGTCTGTCTGTCTGTCTGTCTGTCTGTCGGTCTCGCCTGCATACTTTGTTGTTTAACAAGCTTTCCTAGTTCGCCCCTCTCGTAGCATGGCTGACTCATGGTTCAGAGTATCTGTTGTAATCGGGTTATGCCAAATCAGTCATGCGGCATTGTAAAAACGAAAGGTCAATCTCATTCACACGACGCACAGACCCACTCTGCTCTGAAACCAAAATCACGCATTCCTATTGCTACCCCACCTCCCTCACAGTAAACAATAAAGATAAAAAACCCAACAAAACAACCCCCC
>NW_004797544.1:503550-509636 GCF_000002075.1 Aplysia californica | reverse complement strand
TCCCTCCGAGTCTCTGACTTTTACTTTGGACAGGTCTTAAAAGTATTTTCGTCGCCGATCTTAAAGGCTGAGATGGTAAATATTCGATGACCATGTCACAAAGATATGATACTGCAATGTTGTTAATGCACTTGAAACAAAGAACCATTATTTTGTACTGAATTCGTGCTTTCACCGGGAGCCAATGTAGTTGAATCAGCATTGGTGTTATATGCTCTTTGCGCGATTTCTTAAAAATTATGCGAGCAGCTTGGTTCTGAAGTCGCTGTAACCTATTTAACATTTCTGTGGGAAGGTTTCCAAACAAAGAATTGCAGTAGTCTAGACGTGAAAGGACAAAAGAAGAGATGAGGATTTTGATGGAATCAACACTAAGATTTGTTGACATTTGTCCTATTCTGCGTAGTTCTAAATAAATTACGTCGCATAGATGGTTTATATGATGGTGCATAGAGAGTTTGCAGTCAAAATAAACGCCTAGATTTTTCATTTTATCTGTGAAAAAGATGTTATCATTTTCAATACATATATGGTCAAAATTGTAAAGCAATATCCCTGGTTTGGCATTGCAAAACAAAACTTTGGTCTTATCCCTTACCTCCTTTGCCCCCTCCTCTCGGCGCCTGATTCTTTCTGCAGCCTTTCCACTGCTACTCCTTGATTCCTTTTGACTCCTGTCTTTCAACCACACCCATGATCTTATGGTAGAAAAGATCTACAGCTCCTCTTCTCGGACAAGGGCAAAAAATCTCGGAGGTCCCGTATGCAAGTTTCTAAAGATCCCTTGGTGGTCTAAAATCGATAAGAGTAGGCCTCGACCGCCACCAGATCGAAATTCAAAATTTCCTGCCAAGTGAAAATGTTTAAAGTATCCCAGGCGCTCAAATAACCTTAAGAGGTTGCGAGCGCCGTAAAACACTTACCCCCCCCCCTCCCAAAAAAAGAGAAAAATAGGTGCTTCTCTGTTACTTAAAAGGACAGTACTACAACGACGTACCTACCATTCATAAAGATGCCTTTTTACACCAGAATATTGCTCTATCTTCATGATATTTGCACAGCACATCAAGTTAAGGCTGCTGTTTAACCTCTGTTTTTCTTTAGATTTCGTGATTATTTCAGGGAAACATTAACATTTGTTTTTAAAGGGGAGATAATTTGAAAGAAAAAGGATCTGTACACTTTTTCCTACGATATTTCCAAAGCAAGAGTCCTATGTCAGTTATTATTCAATCACAGTTTTTTGTGTGTGTGGATAGTGTGGCTTTAGCCAGCATCAGAATTATTGAGCAGGTGATGCTAACTGATTTTTAAATACCCATCAGAAGCGCCAACTTTTTCCTACAAATGCCATAAGTTGAAATTATATTTTTCTTTATGGTTCACCAACACACATAATTTTGCATCATTCTAAAACCTCGGAAATTCCGCATTGCACCCGCAAAATTTCTCTCTGATTTAAAAAATACAGAAAATATGACAGGGAAATTTCATCCGATCATCAAATTATACGAATATTTCCCCGAAAAATGAATGAAAACATTTTGATGTAAATGATCGACTGACTTTTATTCCTACTCATGAGTCTCATTGGCATAGGCTTCATCCTGAGATCATTCATTCTTATCCTTTTTCTTCATCTTCTTGGCCTTTCTGTATTCAAAAGAAACCTGAATAAACATTTCGACGTGCATTTCAATATTCTTGTTGAGTCTTTCGTTTTCACGAACTCATTTAGAACGCCTTCTTCCTTTTTGCTCTCTACCCTACCTTCAAAATCACCATCACATTAATAAATGACTGTATTGGCGAAAAAATTATACGCAGACTAGAAAGATAAATGAATGATCTTTTAAAAAAAACATGATATGATTTATTGTTGATTAAAAAAATCGCGTTCTTGCATTTTTTTCAGCTCTAGATGTGCTCCCTTAATTTAACAACAGCAATTCTTGGTAATACTTGTTTTTGAGGATTGAATTTGAGTAAGTGAGAAGTACTTTTGACACTATAACGGTTATTTAGAGCAAGTAAACACAAGACAGACTTAAAGATTTACAAGTAGCGTCCTTCAGCCACCCGCATCTTGAGCATACACAGACACACACACACACACACACACAGAAACACACTCAACCACACACACACACACAGGCACACACTCTCACTCACACACAAACACACACACACACACACACACACACACACACACACACACACACACACACACACACACACTAACAGTTGTACGTACTTCTATTTCGTTTATCCTCTTTTAAAACTTATTTTCGTGAACTCTTTCCTGCTCATTTACTTGACAACCTAATCTTGTTAAAAAAGTAGACAGGTAGTTAAAAGCTCTCCTAGTGAAATTTGCAGTTTTTCAAATATCTGCAGGCTGTGACGAAATTACACCTTTTGCTATATTATGTTTCCCAGTGGCATTTTTGCCAGTTGCACGTGCTATAATTTTTGTCAAAAAAGGAGAAAAGAAACAAGCCTATTCTTGAATGTAAGTGCTGGCTCTGTCTCACCACTTAAACCTTTTTTGATAGGCCAAAAACTCAGTCTCACCCTCTAAAAAAAGCAACAAAAACTAACTAGCAAACAAACAAATAAACAAAACAAACACAACGAAACAAAAACCAAAACAATACATATCCAAATTCAACCAATAACTTCGCTTGCACAAACCTGAGATTCACACAGGGTAGTTTGGCATAGCAGTAACAGTGCATACACATTACTTCTATGCTACTGAGTGCTCAAAGTTTGTAACCGAAATACACCACCACGCTAGATGTCGTAACAGAGCATAATGTTTGCCGAGACGACAGATAAATTGCAGGTCTGTTGCCCGAGTCCACATCAGTTGGATGAGACAGACAGCTTAGAGATCGCGCTTATGAGCTGATCGTCAAACTAAATCTGACAGAAAATTTGCACGTTTAGGACAACATAATGCCACAGCCATAGTTCTGACGGGTGAACGCCTTGAGACATTGTCACTCGGGTGTACCATCAGATTTGAAGGCTCACTTGGTTTGTCACGTGACAGGAAAAAAGAAACAGTTGTTTCTCGTTTTTTGTTTATAGAGATATCTTCCGATCTCTCGAGACACTCCAATGTCATGTTTGCAGCTTTCCACATTAGCAAGTCAGACAAGGGCTTTTTGTTCACGTCCCACGTCTGATTAAGTAAGCAAGAACAAGAATTAGAACAATCCTCTACTATATAATAATAATAATAATAATAATAATAATAATAATAATAATAATAATAATAATAATAATATTAATAATAATAATAATATTAACAATAAGTAACATTTGTATAGCGCATATACCTGCTCAACAGCAGGCTCTATGCGCCGTACACTATATTATTACTCCAGCAGACCATAGAACACTCCGAAACATTCTCAGCTTCCCGGGAAGCATACAGTGCGAGTAGCTGATTAAGCGCTCAAACACCAACAAACTGACAAGATCTTTCGCTGTCTATAGCCGGGTACCCATTCCCACCTGGGTGAAGTGAGGATAATTCGTGTAAAGTGCCTTTCCCAAGGAAACAACGTCGGGCCCTTGACGGGATTCGAACCCACGACCTTACGGTTGAGAGTCCGAGAGCCTAACCACTAAGCCACCGACGCCACATATAAAAAAACAAAAAAAACAAAACAACAACAACAACAATAACGACAATTACAACAATAGCATCAACCAGAACAATAAAAACATCATCATCATCATCATCATCATCATCATCATCATCATCATCATCATCATCATCATCATCATCATCATCTTCATCATCATCATCAGCAACAACAACAGCAACAGCACCACCACCACCAAAAACAAAAGACTGAATAAAAGCCACAAACACTTTTTTTTCGTTCATCTCTTACCTAAACGAGTCCGGGGGAGCAGCAAAAACAGCTATTACTATAACATTTGCAAGCAGAGACAAAGAGATAAAGCAAAATCGACACGACAACCTGCCAAATAAACCCACTAGATGTACACACATATAGACAAAACGAACAACAAACAACAACTGGGAAGGGTAAAACAAAAATATAATCTAATAGCATGGCTGCATGAGACATTCAGGACACAGGATGTTATCATGAACAAACAAAAACCTGCGAAGAAAACAATATAGCTCCGAATAACGCGAGCAGTTTTTATCTATCAGAGGACAATAGTCATAAATATAATATTCTGAACAATAACCCTTGGTGTCAGGAAGAAAAAGTATTTAAGCAGATGTGACCAGCTTTTTTCTTGAGCTAGAAACGAACCACCCCGCCCCCGCCCCCCCAAAAACCCCCCAACAAAAACAAATAACAAAACAACAACCCCCCCGAAAAAAAAGAAAAACAAACAAAAAACCAAACCCCCAAACCCACAAAATAGTACACCTCACTCCTCCAACTATGGCTCCTTTCCAAGAAGACAGCACCTAAAGCGAATCCAACTTAATAAAACAAAATATTCAGAAGTGTAAACGGTAATTTTGCTTGTAAATAGCCAGAGCGAACACTTGTTTAACTGATCCTAGACCGTGAGTTAATGGACAAATCTCGTGTCCCTTAGTCTTTTATCCGCGGCGCGCCGTCATAAAAAATGATATAAAAACCCAGCCATAATACAAAAAAGCAAAATTATGAGAAACTGGCTCTTAAAAGAGGACGAAGTATGTTTATGTGGTGGTCAGGCTCTTAGCCGTTTCAAGGAGATGTGGGTTCGCTTCCTGTGTGGGGAATGTATTAAAAAAAAGAATTTTAAATTGAGAATCGTCATCTGTCTGCCCCGGGGAATGCTTTTTCTCGTCCAACCCGTCTCCAACAAGATCTAAATTATGTTGCTGGAGGAGTAAAAGATTGAAACACAGTTTCAGAAGGTGCCAACCCCCCCCCCTCCACACACACAAAACAAAAAATACCCCCCCCCCCAAATCTCCACCTCAAATAAACAACAAAACAAAACACAAAACCCCATTCTTATTGAAGGTGTGCGGAGTTTGAACTCAAGGTCCAGTTCCGATAGACAACGACTGACACCTTGAACGGGCCCGTAAACAACGTATATTCAGGAACTCACTTTGATGGCCTCGAGCCTATCACTACCTTTCTAAAGTCAAAAGGAAATAAAACTTGCTTCGAGACAGACAACATTACTTTGTTGCTAAACTCACAGCCCGGGTTTCCTCGCCCACTCTGGTCTGGCAAAGGGGCATAAACGTAAAATGTCAAATGCCGTAATTGAGCTATCAGACAAAAATGACAGCCGGTGCCGCTAAATCTCTTTCCTTCATCCCTTAGTCTTTTGAGTCCCATTTTGATTTTTTGTCCACTCTCAGTCAAACGTGGTTTATAGCAAGATGACAAAGTAACATACTGATACTAATTCTGTGACAACATTTACAAGGCAATAAAGCGATGAAACAGTTATAACGACACCAAACTGCATTTGGTCCACGGATATCCGATACGCCCCCCCCCCCCTCAAAATTACCAAATAACACCCTCACTGTTTTTAAGGTGTCTTTCTGTTTTCACAGTTAAAAATGGTAAATGTCTCTGTTTTTCCTGCAAAATCAGGAAAGAGTTGTCACAAATATTTCTACCTTGTGAACTCACCCAGCCATTTGATGATTAGATCAGTATTGGGCAGATTAATCAATTTTAAACTCATGATACTTATTAAAATAGTATTAGTCAGCCATTCACATTTCTCTTTGGGGCAATCGCTAGCTTAGTTTGTATCATGTCATATTGAGTTCGAATTCCCAACTACACGGTTCGACAAATCTGTTCCTGTTTAGATGTCTTTGTTCACTGCACCATCGTATCATAACATTATATCATGGAAAGTAAATTCTATACGTATACCACTGTGTTGTAGGGGTTAGACGCTTCGCCGCCACACTCAAAAGATCTGAGTTCTATTCATGTCCGGGGGAAATTTTTATCTCGTCTTCCTGTTGGGACGTTGTTTCCCTCTCGGCCCGGGTTGACCTTGACAGGCATGGTCGAGCTCGCCTAATATTATGATCTAAATTGTGTCGATTTGGGGGT
>NW_004797544.1:501099-503450 GCF_000002075.1 Aplysia californica | reverse complement strand
CACGTATAAGTTGCTGTGTCTTAAAGTTACTTGGAAGTGTAGACAAATATGACTAACGTGATCCAAAACAAAAATAGATTCTGTTACAGTTTATCCCATTCCAGCCCGCTTCATAAAAACAAAGGGCATTAAACCCTAGATCTATACCTTTTCACAATTTTTCCAAAACCTTTTTGTTCATTGTTGTCTGGTTCGACAGCTTGTAGTCTTGTTTCATTCCGTTTTCACAGAAAATTGTAGACAATTCATGTTTTGGAATGTCATTTCCTTGTTGACGCCCACGGGTGTTTCTGTCACCAGATAAGTAACATAAGTAAAGACCAGACTGTCGTGTCAAGGCCAAAGGGTTAGACATTTAATTTGGTGCGCACTGGTATGAGTTCAATACCCCTTTCAACACAATTCGGTTGTTGTTGTTGTTGTTATTGCTGTTGTTGTTGTTGCTGCTGCTGCTGTTGTTGTTGTTGTTCTTCTTCTTCTTCTTCTTTTTCTTCTTCTTCTTCTTCTTCTTCTTCTTCTTCTTCTTCTTCTTCTTCTTCTTCCGGTCGCTCTAGGTCGCAAGGCTCCACCTTCAAGTTTTTAAGCTGCCATATTCAGATCGAAGTCGGTCTGTGTTTTTTGATGAACTGACTAGATCTAGAGTATTTTGCCTTTGTGGTGTCCAAAGCCTACTTTTATGACCACCAAGAGATCTTGAATCTGCGCAGCTTGCACGCAGGACTTCCGAGATTCTTAGCCCTTTTACGAGAATGCTAGTTGTTCGATCTTATCTACCCTAAAATCAGGGGTGTGGCTGATTGATAGCAGTGAAAAGGAGCCAGGAGAAGCTATAGAAGGAGTTATTAGTGAGGGAGAAAGGAGGGGGGCTCTCGTGGCCTAGAGGTTATGGTGTTGGCCTCTCATTCAAATGTCCCGGGTTCGATTCCGGGTAGCGACCAAACAATTTTCTTCTCTAAAATGGTCTCCTTTCACCTCCTTTCCTGCTCTCTAACACTGTTCTGTTGTCTGCTTTCATTTCCACTTTCTGCCCCCAGCCCCTCACCTCCTTTGCCCCCTCCTCTGGGCTCCTGACTCTTTCTGCAGCCTTTCTACTGCTACTCCTTGGCTCCTCCTTACTGCTGTTTTTCTGCCACACCCCTGATCTTCTGGTAGGAAAGATCTACACCTAGCTTTCTCGGACAAGGGCGAAAAATCTCGGAGGACCCGTGTGCAAGTTGCGCACGTTAAAGATCCCTTGGTGGTCTAAAATCGATAAGAGTAGGCTTCGGCCGCCACCCGGGCAAAATTCAAAATTTCCTACCAACTGAAAATATTTGGAGTGTCCCGCGCGCTCATATGACCTTATGCAGTTGCGAGCGCCGTAAAACACTTTACAAAAACAAAACAAAAAAAGGAGAGGGGAGCAGAAGGGGAGCCGTTGCTCAGAATGGGGGGGGGGGGGGGGGGAGGAGTGAGGAAACTATGGAGAGGAGAGCCGGTGACAGAAAAGGACTTGATAACAGAGAAGGGAGAGAACGGAGAAAATTCTAGAAAATATATTTTTTTCATTGCAGGTTTTGACCCCAGGAACGTTTGACTAATAGGCGAGCACCGTACCTCTAGACCAAGAGAGTCCTCAAAACACCTTAAAAAAAAATTTCTCTAGAATTTCAAAATGGAGAAATGTTTCTGCTCTTTAGAAAATTAATTGTTGAAATCGAAGAACTAGTCACATCTTTTGCTGGCCCTATAACCATGACCAGACCAGATGAATCTCGCTCAAATACCAAACTCTTTTAACGCCCCCGGCTTTTGTTAAGGTCAGAATGACCTGTCCCTCGCGCTTTAGACGAGTTATAGTCTGTCAGTCCAAAAAATTGAAATCAAATAACCGTCATCCTTTAAAAAAGAAATCACAATCAAACCAAAAACGTCAGAGATGAGACGCAAGCTGACGCAAGTCCATTATTTGTCTCAGAGTAACTCTTCCCATTTCTCATGGAGCAGACGACGGTGCACATAAAAACTGGATACGTTTTTTAATGCACCCTGTTAGTCGCTTTGGTATAGAAACACAGACCCTGTGTTTTCTCAGATTATATACAAAAGACAAAAGAAAACAAAAGGTAGCAGAGATAAAAGAAAACGAACAAAGACACAAAGCACACACAAAAGACACACACGTAGAATCACTCCACCCCCCCCCCCCCCCCAAAAAAAAACCCCCCAACAAACAACAACACCAAAACAACAACAAAAACAGCAAATCCCAACAACCCACAAAAAACAACAAAAAAACAAAAACGAAAACGAACAACTAAAAACCCCCAACAAACAAAACAAACCTAAGGCAAAACAACCCCCCCCCCCCT
>NW_004797544.1:492258-500999 GCF_000002075.1 Aplysia californica | reverse complement strand
ACCCCCCCCCCCCCTCAACAATAGCAACAACATAAATTATATAATAAAAGATGAATTAATATACTCCTCAATGTTATTGCGAAGAAGTTTCTCCCTTCCTAACTCCGATAAATCTCGTCAACTATTTTTTTTATCGAATAATGTTACTAGATCTAGCTGTGATTTAAAATGTATATTTGATTTATTTTTTTAGAACATTGATTAAAAGTTACTTTTACAATAAAGTTGTTATAGAACCTGCTCTGTCCACAGAACCACGCAACTCAGGTTCACACCGCATTACGACTGCTTATCTCGTCAATTGAAAAATATTTACTTTGAACGTCGGTCTTTTCAGCAGCGTATCGAAAGCCATTCTATCATGACCAAACTTACAAGCCTCTCTTGTTGCTTGTAGCGTTCTTGCTGTTGTGTTGTTGTTGCTGCTGTTGTTGTTGCTGTTGCGGTTGTTGTTGTTTTTGTTGTTGTTGTTGTTGTTTTTGTTGTTGTTGCCATGTGTGTGTATCGTCGAGGGTTTAAGCGGTAACAGAGCGTGAAGTTATTCTGTTGCGCCTACCCTGACCCCGAGAAGAGTGCACTGCCTCCTCTGGGCAGAGTAGTTGTTTTTGTTGCAGCTGCTACTGCTGCTGCTGCTGTTATTGTTGTTGTTGTTGTTGTTGTTGTTGTTGTTGTTGTTGTTGTTGTTGCTGTTATTGTAGTCGGACCAGTCTTTGTAATCTGAAAGTTAAGCTCTTCTCCATAACATGCAAAAGACGTGCATTGTTTTCCTACACTGGAGAGTTGATTTTATCGAGTATCCCCGTCATTCTGCGTCACTGGTAGGTTCTCCTTCTTTTCTACCCCACCCCCCTTTTGTTTCTGTCTGTCTGTCGTACTTTATCCCTCGACTACATGACCATTTTTGTGTCTGCATACTTTCCTTTACCCAAACAAACAAAGAAACACATTAATAAACAAATTAACAAACAAGACACAAACAAGAAACAAACAATCGGCCTTCTGTGGGGATGCTGGTCTACTCAGACTATCCGTCCGCCCGTCTTTCTGTAAACACCTCTGTGTATTTCAACGTCTCTGTTCGATCCGTCCGTCCACCCGTCCACCCACTCACTCTTACATGCACTGGACTCTGTCTCTTCGGTGGTCCTAAAAACAAAATGGATAATGCAAAAATTTCTCTCCAACAACTGTTTTTTATTTGAAGCAATTCAAAGAATAAAGCATCGCTGTTTTCATCACTGTCAGCTATCCGATCTACCTGAATAAATCTACAAGAAACGAATCGTGATGTTGTCTCTATCATATTATTATTTTATGTCTGGCATCATGGTGAAACCCAGCGCTTGTCAGAATTGTGGAATCGAAGAAACCGACATTTTTCAGTCCGTTGGCAATTTGTATCGATTTTTTTTTTCGTCTCAGCATCTTTTTTGTCTATCTAAAATCACATTTCTGAGTGGATTTGACCGGAAACACGTTGATCAAAGACGCAAGAAATATAAATTTGTAGTTTGCAAGGGCGCACAAGCTTTGGAAGTCACCACTTTCTCGCAAATTTTACCCCTGACTCAACGAACCACCACCCCCCTTCAATCTGGACTTCTACTCAAGACACATGGTAATTAAAAAAAAAAAACCCTTGAGACAAATATACAAGCTTGAACATTACACCAACAACTCCATAATATGCCCAAATATTGACGAGCGCCTGATTCCACCGTGTCGTGACACAAAATTTATTCTGAGGACCCCGCCTGGGGTCAGGAAACTGTTTACATTTTATGGCCAAGTATCAAGGATCTGCCTCGCCCTTTTTAGGTCACTTTGACAACCAGAACGGCATTTCGAACGCAAGAAGAAGAAGAACAGAAATATTTTTTCACAGACTCCGCAACTTGAGTAGTGTTAATTATTCAAGCTGTAATTTGTTTTCTTACTTTCTCATAGTTCAACTTTCTTTTTTTCTTACCGTTAGCAGCATATCATTGTTCGTCCCAGTGTTACAGATATTTTTCACTTTAGGATGTAGAAACAATAGCGAAATTCCTTTTGGATCAATACCTTCCAAGTTCTGTTTGGACCAGTGAAAGATGGGTCTCTTTTGGACCAGTAGTTTTCACCCGTTTTTTGCTTTAATTTTGGAATCGATTTTTCGCGTTTCCTGCTCGATTCGCCAAATTCACAGCAGTCTTTTGAAAAAGCAGATACATTATTTGCGCATCGGAAGGCCTGCTGCAGAGAAATGTAAATAGGACTTCCATCAGGAAATAATATAGTTAGGTTTTCACACTGTTTTTAAGCTGGGTTGAAAATTTAAGGATGTGCACGATTTACAGTCAGGCTGGCTGAATGAATTCTTCTTTAAACAAGCTCTTTGACAAAATTGTGTTCGATACTGCTGATAACTATAATTGTTCTTCGTCCGATTCCTACCTGGCAAAATAAATTTATAACTGTATAACTAGGCGAAAAAAGGTCGGATGTTGGGTAAAGTGGATCAAAAGGGAAGCGGCCGGAATTACTGGAAGACATCAGATTATTTTTCTGACGTCACTGAAAACATAACTCTAAATAAACTAAGTTCTCGCGCCTGAGTAGCCCGTAAATACAGTTTGTCACGACACGGTGGAATCAAACGCTCGTCTGTTTTTTTGAATATGGAGTTATTGGTATCATCTGAAAGCTTGTTTATTCATCTTGCTTTTTGATGAAAAAGTACCCATCAATCTTGAATAAAAACAGAGATATTTATAACCATAAAAGGTGGGGGATCGCATGGTGTTGGAGTTAAAAATGACCGCAAAAGTTTTGTGACCTTGAAAAACTACAATTTTACTTATTCTGTTTCTTTGATAAACGCTTTTGAAAAATAAAATCCATACAGAAAAGTGTTTTCAAAAGGACATAAATGGTTGAGCAAAATTGTGGATAAAAATTGCCTAATTGAGCGATAAAAATTTCATTTTTTTTCTCTATTTCCTCATTTTGATGAGCTCCTGTTTTCATCACGATAACACAAGAATGTTTATTACATTAGCGAAGTTAAGTGGTGACCACGATTATACTTTCTGAAAACTCTGTGTGTGTGTGTGTGGGGGGGGGGGGGGGGGGCTTGGGTCGGTTAGTGAGTACTCTACTGTGGCTTGCTCCTTCTTGTCAATCACACATCAGTTGGTCTTATTTGTCTTCATCCTGTTCTTTGTAAGTTACTCGGTTGAAACACTTCGATATTTATATGATCTATTTGTACAGCAAATGCCGTGAAACTCTTGCTAAAGCTAAAACTTAAAATCGTGAGTACCGCTGGAAATCAAACTCATCAGCAGGGATCAATAATAGCGAGATCTGTGTGCTGTTGGCACCTAGACGTCTGCCTGGTCAAACGAAGCTTTTAGTTTCGAAACCGGCTGAATCTGAGAAATCATTTTCAATACACATTGTCGTACGGAGTCCCTCATGTGGTCGCTCAACGTTCCAGCGAAGATGTTGTGTCTAAGGTAAAAACCCTGCGTTGAAAACGTTTGTTCATAAAATCTAAGTTAAAAAAGAAAAAAACGAAGCTATTAAAGAAGTTATTGCTTCTTTTTCGTTTCCCAAAAATATCTACATCTATCTGATTCAGCTGTCACCAGTTCATTCTTTTGGTTTCTAAGCGATCGCAAGATTTTCCCAACCCAATATAGCTGTACTGTATTATAATTATCAGGAAAGCGGAAAATAATCGTTATTAAAAACAGCACGAAAGTCACCAAGTGCACTCTGCCCTTGCGCTGACGAGATTTCTGTCACATTTTATGATTCAGACACGTGGAATGACGCAGAACCTGAGAACAGCAATTTTCAGCGCAATTCGGGGTTGGAAAAAGGGGGGGGGGGCGAGCGGAACGTTGAGTTATAACTACGAATAATAATTGTGCATCGTTTTTCTTTATAATTATAGCCCCCCTTCTACACTGTTTTTCCGTACTTATGCTCAGCAGCATACAACTATTAGCTCTGTTATTATGAGCCGAGACGTTTACTGAAACGCCGAAGTCAATGTCCCGCAGTCTCACGGTGAGTGGTTCTATGTTCCACAGAAGTGGAGACCATCGACATACGGGGTGAAGGCAGCGCAACAAAGTGGATAGCTAAATTTAGTTGGATGGATGGTTGGGTGGATGGATGGGTGGACGGACAGACGGACAGACGGACAGACGGACAGACGGATGGATGGATGGATGGATTGATGGATGGATTGATGGATAGATGGACTGTAGAGTAAAATAGGACAAGAATACATAATAATAAATTATGTCATACACACACACACAGACACACACACACACACACACACACACACACACACACATGTGTATATATATATATATATATATATATATATATATATATACACACAATAAATAAAGATACATTAATTGAACGACCGCTAAATAAATGCTGGTAGAGAGATAGATAGACGTATAGCCAGACGTGCAGATAACATTTTTGTAGACCATCGAAAACAAAAAGCAAACAGAGACAGCGTCAAAGGCTACAGCTCCACATGAAACATGCTGTGGCGCTGCTACATAAAAATAATGACAAAGTATGCCACAGCTGGTCACAAGAGTACGGCGCCTTTCACTAAATTGCAGCTGTCATTACATGAACAATTGGCGTAAAGTGCTTCTCTTATAAAAACGAGAATCGGCCACTGGTAGCTACTGCTTCTTAACTTTCCATCAGTTCTTTCTCTCTGTCTGTATGACTTTTGCACAGCACAAAATGACCATGCCTGTGTCGATATGATTCTCTTTATCCTCTCCCCTTGTTGTTTCTGTCTGCCTCACCTTTTCCCTGAACTAAATGAAACGTTTTGTGTCGATGTGATTTTCTTTATTATTCCCCTCTGTTGTTTGTGTATGTCGTCTGGCTTACCTTTTCCCCAACACTGAATAATCATTTTGTGTCGATGTGATTCTCTTTCCCCTTTCCCCGTGTCGTTTCTGTCTGTCTTACCACAAAATGACACTTTTTATGTTTATGTACTTCTCTTTACTCAAACGAACTAACAACAAGCTCACGACTCTTTGTTATTGGCTTTGGGTTCTGCGTGCACCAGTTGATAAATGGTTGCTCTTAAGCACAATGGGGCTTTCCCGAAAATGCTGTTTTGAGAAAATCGAATGTAAAGTATTTGACTCTTGTTCAGTTTCTTTAAAAGACAAGGAGAGTTTTATCTATAACCAAACAAATATAAACACCAATTAAACCAAATTTCTCCTATACGTAGGGCAATGCCTACTTTTGGTGTTGGTCAAGATTTCTTGGAACCCCCCGAAATCTGGGTTAGCACGCCTGTTCTTAAAAGCGACCAAATATAAACATTGCATGATGTTTACAAATCTGTAACAGCACGTTTGGCGCTAGTCATAGGCGTCAAAACAATTAGTTATCGAAAATAATAATTGTAATAGTTTTTTTTTTGTATCGATATATTATTGTATACTCCAAGAAACGAATAACCAAGGTCAACAGAACGTAAGAAAGAAAGAAGGAAACAAAAGTGGTGTATGGGGGGGGGGGGGATTGTGAGTGAGTGAGTGAGTGAGTGAGTGAGTGAGTGAGTGAGTGAGTGAGTTGGTAAGTGAGTGTGCATGTGTGTGTATGTGTGTGTGTGTGTGAGTGTGTTTTTGTTTGTGTGTGTATATATATATATATATATATATATATATATATATATATGTGTGTGTGTGTGTGTGTGTGTGTGTGTGTGTGTGTGTGTGTGTGTGTGTGTGTGTGTGTGTGTGTGTGTGTGATCATGAATGGGAGAATGTGCTACGGCATCTGTGCTCCACTGAGTCAAAGAATGTGTTGCTGTGAGATCAGATATGATATACTGAAAAAGAAATGTTCTCGGTATATCGGATGATTCAGGAAGCCATAATAAATAATATCTTAAGATTTTAAGAACGAAAATTAGTTACATTTTTAAAAAATAAGAAGATCTTCATTCTAATAACACAATTTGTGCCCTTTACAAGTACAAAATTTGACAATATCTTTTGTAAAGTAAAGTGTATTAAACTGAACATGTAATAAAAAAGGATACATTTTCTTACAAAACAGAAAACAAATAAATCATCAAGGAGCAAAATAGTATTACATGCTCGTGATAGTAAGTTAATAAGCTTATTAGTTAAATGTTGTTGGTGGTTGACGTGTACTCTGGTGTGATCTGCTTGTCCATCAGACATCTATCGTCCTTACCTCCTCTCATTCTTTCCTGTGTTTGTAATTCTTTCGTAACACCTCTAATCTGCGGCACCTATTTGACCTAATCGTGTTGCAATTACCGTAAAACTCTTACCAAAACAAATAAAACCAAAATAATTAAGTGGAGCTAGGAAGGCCATGACAAGTGAACCCAGACAATGATAAATTATCTGCCTTTGCTCGACATGCCCAGAGGCCATCATAATCTGCTTGAAATGGCGCTCATCCTTCAGAATACGACAGCACCGCCCCAAACCGCGATCTTCTCTCCAACCCTTTCCCCTTTCTGTCATGTGGTTCCCCATCAGATATGAAAGCAATATTCTCAAATCAGTCCCATCAAACCCTCTCACCTCCCTCTCCCTCTCCCGAACATTACTTTCCTTTTTTTTCGAGAATAATTATTTCAACTCCCATCCCCACCCTCACCCTCATTCTTAGTAATAATCTAAAAGTAGTATCGCATTGTTCTTCAATCTAAAACTTCCTTAACATCCCTCCCCCTTTCGCCCCCCTCCCTCCCAGCCCGAACGCTTCCGCGCCCTATCTGCATCCTCCCCACCCCTTTCCCCCCAATCCCTTCCAATCCTTTCTGCCCAACCCCTCCCATTTCCACGCTATCGCCCCATCCTACAGCATGCCTGTCGGTTCCTCTAATTTTTCGTTATGCATCGACCTGGCGGGAGCAGATCACTCAGAGGTGACACCAACATGCACGAGCTTGACGCGTGCACTGAGTCGTGCAGGTCGTGCAGACAGAAGATATTGCACACGACACATGCGGGTGGTTGTAGAGCGCCACTTGTAGGTCCTATTTCTTTTCTTTTTCTCTGTTGTTTCTGCCTGTCTGTACGGGTTTGTTGGAAGGCGCCACATGTAGATCCTAATTCTTTTCTTTTTCTTTGTTGTTTCTGCCTGTCTGTACGGGTTTGTTGGAAGGCGCCACATGTAGATCCTAATTCTTTTCTTTTTCTCTGTTGTTTCTGTCTGTGCGGGTTAGTTAGAAGGTAACACTTTCCCCCTGTTGCTTCTGTCTGTGAATGCCGATGGTTGGAGGGCGCAACTGGAAGGTCCTACTTCCTTTCTTTTCTTTTGTTGCTTCTTAATGTCTGTGCGGATGGTTGGAGGGCGCCATCATAATATGCCCTACTCCTTTACTTTCACTCCGTCGTTTCTGTCCACCTGTCATGCTTTTTCCAGCACTATATTATGACCGTTATTGTGTCGATGCATTTCTATTTACTAAAAGTGAAACTCATGACATCTCGGTTATGGATCGTGCTTGAGTACAGATGCTCCAGAGAACACAAAAAACACATAATAATCGCTTAAACAAATTGCTCAGATTAATGCCGAAACACTTTGTCGTTGGCTTTGCAAGCACTGAAGGTCCGTTTGGGTACTTTTTGATCAGAAAAAAAAAATTATACCAACGTTTTATTGTGTTGTTCCTAATATTATGCTTTGCACTTGTAACACGGTAGTTTTTGAGACATAATAATATGCACTTCAAACAGTAATGTTTTCTTTTGCTGCAATCTGCGAAGGAATTAATAATGAAGACGTTTAGGTTATTTCTTGGCAAAACACATCTTACAATCGTTCGTTCGTTTTCAAAGCAATTAGTCTTGATCGTTTTTAGAACTAAGGTCCAATTCCACTTTTTTGTTTGAATGAAATGTTTTGAAAAAGCAGATGCATAAATACGTTATGAAGTGTAGCAAAAAGGAAAAGATATCTGAAAAGTGGTATTTTGATTAACAAATCAGTTTCTTATTTTTTCGTGTATTATTAATCAAAACAGGAAATAAATATACAAGGAAGTTGAAAGTAAAAAAGTCATCAGAACAAGAAATAAGACGTTATACAATAATGTTTGAAAAGTAAAGTTTAAACTAAAGGGGCTAAGGATCACGTCTTTGTGTTGCTTGTATGAGTCTTGAGACTATCAAATTGAATTGGCACGTTACCATTTTTCTGACATTTAGCTTTTTGGTTTTATATTGTCATCCTTTCATTCAGCTTTATTTAAAGCTCGTACCTTTTGAATGTCCAAGTGAAATCTGGCCGAATGGACCAGAAGTATGATTTAGATTATACATTTTCATTTTCTTGAAGACATCTAAGCTTTGTCCTAGCGTCCACTTTGACGCCTCGATGCAACTATGTATTATTTATTAAAAGCCCTTAATAAACGAACATAAGGTCTACACATCTCTCTTCATCGGATAGGCGTTTCGTCATCGCAAGCAAAAGACCTAAGTTTGATTCTTGTGTGGGGAAATCTTTTATGAAGTATCTTGGTCAGTCTGCTGAGACGTTCTAACTCTCTCAGTCCTGGTTTGTCCTGACAGGAAGGGTCGATGCGGGCGTAAAACACTAACATCCCCCTCCCTCACCCTAAAAACAAAGTCAAATAAACAAAGCAAAAGATTGAGTAAGAGAGAGAGAGAGAGAGAGAGAGAGAGAGAGAGAGAGAGAGA
>NW_004797544.1:489869-490906 GCF_000002075.1 Aplysia californica | reverse complement strand
TGTAATTTGTGTGTGTTTGTGCTTGTATGTGTGTGACAGTGAATGCTTGTGTATGTATATATATATATATGTGTGTGTGTGTGTGTGTGTGTGTGTGTGTGTGCGCGCGCGTGTGTGTGTGTGTGTCTGTGTGTGTGTGTGTGTGTGTGTGCGCATGAGTGCACGGCTCGAGGTTCTGTTTCTTTGAGGGTGGCTGTAGGGCGTCACTGGGATGTCCAACTCCTTTACTTTCCATTTGTTATTTCTTTCCGTCATATTTCTATCCCAGCGCTAAATAGCCGTTATTGTGCATAATATGTCCTTCTTTTCACTCAAACAAACAAACAATTGTACTTTTTTCTGTACTGTACCCAAAAAGGAGACCATTGAAAGCCTCTTCGCTGGCGTCTGTTGTATAGCATTTGGGCCCTTCGTCACTGCGCACAAGAGGCGTGAATGCGATTTTTCCGGGCGGAGAATTTTTTTTTACCTTGTATCTCTATCCTTCTGCAGGGACAGGGCATAATGTGATCTTTCATCCCGCGCTGGACCTCATATTCAGGGCCGAAGCAGTCCGTTTTCTAAATGTTTGGGGCGTATAGCATCTACTATTACATTTTCTTTTTTTTTAAAATGTGGATGTTTTTACGCCACCATTGACACAATTTGAACAATTCAGGTGGTGGGTTTCCTCCTGTTCGTCAGGACCAGCCCAGTGTGGTAGGGATACAGCAGAAAGACCGAGGTACTCGATAAAAATTTCTCCCCTCTCAGGATCGAACTCCTGCGTGCGACTGCGAAGCGCCTAACTACTACACCACTCACTTGAGAAATATTTGCTTTTATTTGTCTACCTTTCAGTCTCCTTGTTTCTGTTTTAAGTAGTTTGTTTGTTTGGCTATCTCCCATGATCTCTAGATGTATCTCTGTCTGTCTGTCTGTTTGCCTGTTTGTTTGTTTGTCTGTTTGTTTGTCTGTCTGTCTGTCTGTCTGTCTGTCTGTCTGTCTGTCTGTGTTTCCACCCTTGCCCCACTTCCGGCCCCCCGTCTTTGTCCCCC
>NW_004797544.1:476165-488922 GCF_000002075.1 Aplysia californica | reverse complement strand
GAGAGAGAGAGAGAGAGAGAGAGAGAGAGAGAGAGACAGAGAGAGACAGAGAGAGACAGACAGACAGACAGACAGACAGACAGAGAGAGAGAGACTTCTTTAACGAACGTGAACTAGTAACTGAGTTAATCATATAAAGCTAGTCCAATCTCTGTTCGCCCGATATTGTTATTATTCTGAGATCCCCACTTTGAATCAGGATCCGGCCGTATTGCCCATTCTCATTCTGCCTGCCACTCACAGAATGTAGGTTGAGAGGGGGGGGGAAGGGAGTGGCAAGTGCAGGTTACATTGATAAAGGGCCGAGTGCCAAAAGATAATTCAAGTGTCACACAATCGCTTCATCGGAATCTGCAAAGACAGCTGAAAATTGAACCTTTTTTTTACGAGAGACTCTCAAGGGCGGATGAGTTTAACAATATTCCGATGCTGTAATCAGTAAGATTCGTTTTGGAAACGTTTAAGAAAATTTGAAAGAACCCCCCCCCCCCCCCCAACGAATAAGAATCTCTAAGATATCTCATGAGCGTTTCTCTACCTACCCCGACATTGTTAGATTTATAGACAAAAGAAAGCATCTTGATAATTAAAAAAATATGGACTTCCAAAACCAGTTACCAAAGCTACCCGAAGATTCAGATAACGAACTTCTGGGATACTTTGTATAATGGAAAGACGAAAAGCTTTTTTACAAATTACACCGAAAGAAAAACCTACTCCAAAATGTTACACAAATTAAAGAAAAGAAACAAGTGCATGCAATTATTGGAAAAGGGTATTGCATGATGCAAACTGTTCGTAACTACTAACTTAAGTGGATTAATGTATTGGACAGAGTACACACGGAGAGTGGTGCCCTCTCTCACCTCTCATCCTCTACTCTTCCCTCTCCATTTCCCTCTTTTCCCTCTTTTCCCTCTTTTCCTTCTTTTCCCTTTCCCTCTCCCCCTTCCCTTTCCCCTCCTTTCCCCTCTCTTTTACTCTAGGATCGTGGCTTACAGCTGATGCCCCCCTCTCTTTTCATGAATGTAACACAAACCATTCTCCCACTATTCTTAAATTTAAGACCTCTAAACCGTCTGTGCACATGTTTAAAGACTGTTTCTTGTCGATGCGTATGTGTTCTAACTCTGACTCATCTTTGAAGTTTAAAGAATGCACTAAAATTCCAGACAACAGTTTGTTTAAAATCTGTAGACATTCATTTCCTACACCAAAGAGGAAAGCACCTCCTTGTTTCCTTTGGCACATAGACCAACATTGCATCAAAGGGAAGCAAAGCCGGAGACTTATGAGCCGAAGGATCTTTTTTACCTCACAAATTATTACTCAAACAAGAAAAGTTCGACGTTCCAATTTCTAATATAAAGTTGAAAATTGAGCTATCGTTTATAGAACGTTTTTGGCAGCAGCTAAAAGTAGACTATTATACTAGTTGGGAAATTCTACTCCGCAAACTTTCACCCACTTCTAGACCAGAGAGATTTTCGTTAGTAAGCTGTTGGTAAGAGAAAAAACGTGTTTCATTGTTTCATTCTTTTGATAAGTGTACTTATTAGGCTTTTCACTTGTTTTTTAAAATGATTTTGAACACATAACTCTTCCCTCCCCCCTCATCCACACGCACATACACACAAACACACACACAAACCCATAAAACACACACTGACACACACACACACACACACACATACAAATACACACAAACAAACACTCACACAAACCCATAAACACATACACACACACACACACACACACACACACACACACACACACTCTCTCTCTCTCTCTCTCTCTCTCTCACATACACACACACACACACACACACTCACGCACTCTCTCTCTCTTTCTCTCTCTCTCTCTCTCTCTCTCTCTCTCTCTCTCTCTCACTCAGCCACATATTCGCATACATATGCAAGCATGCGCACGATCGTGAATTTCAATACCATGTCAACGTTTTCTCACCTCAAAGCCGTGACATCGATGGAGATTACAAAAACTGGAAGAGCCAGGTTTTGCAAAGCTGCAGATTAAGATGTCCGATTTTTTAAAGCCGTTACAGATGAAGTTTGCTTTCGCCTCGACAGAAAATAGAATTAGGATCTCTCTCTCGCTCTCTCTCTCTCACTCTCTCTCTCTGTCTCTCTCTCCTTCTCCCCTCTATTTTTCTCCTTCTCTCCTGCTCTCTCATTCCTTCTCTCTCCTTCCCCCTTCTCTCTCCCTCTCTCACCTCTCTCTCTGTCTCTTTCTCCCACTGCCGCTCTCTCTCTCTCTCTGTCTGTCTCTATTTCCCCTTCTCTCTATTTCTCTCTCTTCCTCTCTCTGTCTCTGTCTCTCTCTAACTCTCTCTGTTTCTCTCTCTGTGTCTGTCTGACCCTCTCTTCACAAATATTGCAATACAGCAACAACAAAAATAATTAAAAAATGATTGCTTAAAAACATTAATGACACAAATCACGAAAGAAACCGACATCTCCCGTTTGCTGTCACATAATATCCAAAAGGGCCGTTGCTGGAAGGTATTGGGTTTTTCTCCCCCAGTTGCGTTTTAATGTGCCAGAGGTTTAATCCTGTGACAGGCCACACCATTCTTGTGATATTTTGCCGTTATTTGTAACGTTATAAGACCTGATTTTTGGCTCTGACGTAGACATATTATAATATTATGTCTCTCCAGTAACCCAGTTCAGTCCAAACTAGCGTCTGTGGTAGAACGGTTTTTTCAAGGTTGCCTATAAAAGGCATGAGTTCGATTCCCACATGAGTAGGTCTGTTGTATGAAATATGTCTATTCATCTGTTAGATTCATCTGTTAGATAGCACACCTTCATTCTTAGATTGTGCTGGCCTAACTGGCAGCGAAGAAGCAGCCCGCCTCTAAATTTTACCTCTAAACGTTTGTATTCAGTCAATTATACCATATAAGGTTGCAGACAGGTTTATGACGTCAATGTTTGGGTTTGAGGTCGCACTAGCCTCACATAGATAGAGAAAGAGTAAACAACAATAATAGTCGTGGTCTGCAAAAAGAAATCGCTATATTCGTTATCAAATAATAGATGGCTGTACGTAGCCCTCTATTTCCCTCCTCCTCCTTCCCATCCCAACTGATCTTTTTCCTCCTCCTGTTCATCATCATCGTCACCATCATCAGCCCAAACAGCTACTCTCTCTCTCTCTCTCTCTCTCTCTCTCTCTCTCTCTCTCTCTCTCTCTCTCTCTCGCTCTTTATGTCTATATATCTAACTTCACCCCCACCATCTTCTCCTCTTGTGTCCATGAAAAGAAGCGAAATTAATAACCCCATTTGTTGAGACCAGACGAATCGACGTTTTCGTTGCGTGAACTGAGTTCATTAGGTCATGAAACAAAAGATCGTATTGAAAAACCCGCGCACTCTTACTATCCCCATCTATTCTGAGCTAGGGCAAATCGACAATCAATGGACAAATTCCTCTGTCGTTGATTAAGTCTAGTTTATGGCCTTCTGCGGGCGAAGCACGAAAGTCATACAAGAGCCAGCGCAATTAATGGAGACTGCAGTACATCAAACTTTCTAACATCGTGGGGTCTTGTGAAAACATTAATGTTTTATTTTGATGAATGACTCGCATTATACGTCCTCACGAAATGACCTAATTGGTTGAATGTCCAAGAATGATAGATCATTGTAAGACACTAATTTACAAAACTGAAAAAAAGTAGAAAAAAGAGAAATTTTCCTATGGGAACGCAGTCAAGGCCAATGCTACTGAAATACGTTTTTGGTTCTTTTCTTTATAAATGCGTTTTTATTTCCAGTATCGCTATTTAGCTATGATTTGTCTTTCTTCCTTATTTAGCGATTATTCAAGTTTGAGAGAGAATGTGGGAATAATAGATAGATAGATAGATAGATAGATAGATAGATAGATAGATAGATAGATAGATAGATAGATAGATAGATAGATAGATAGATAGATAGATAGATAGAGGAGGTAGACAGAGAGAGGGAGAGATAGATAGATAGATGGATAGATTAATAAATGGATCCCTCTATTTATTAATAAATGGATAGATAAATTGCTAGTTAGCTAGCTAACTAGATGGATAGACAGGTCGACTAATAGATAGATAGATAGATAGATAGATAGATAGATAGATAGATAGATAGATAGATTGTTGATAGAAAGACAGACAGACAGATAGATAGGTAGACAGATAGATAGTAAGATAGACAGATAGATAGAGAGATAGATAGATAGATAGACAGATAAATAGATAGATAGATAGATAGATAGATAGATAGATAGATAGATAGATCAGAGGAGAGTGGGGCAGTTACGTACAGTGAAGGGAATCTGGGGTGCCGGAGAAGGTGATTGAGCTTAAATCGAATGGAATTAATTGAATCCTTAAATATCATATAATCGAGTCTGGCCTTTGAAATGAAATGAAAGTACACATGTATATTTTACGTCCCCATCGACATGATTTAGATCATATCGAAGGCGGGCTTCCGACTCTGCTTGTCAGGGCCAGTCTGGGCTGAGAGGGATGCAATATCCCATCAGATAGACAGAGATACTCAAGGCAAGTTTTCTCCTCACTCGAGAAAGGAGCTAGAGTTGCCTGCGTGCAATAGCGGAGCACGTAACCGCGACAGCACAGACACGGGCTCACTGGCTCTGTCAAGAACAAGGCAACCTGGATAACTGTAGAGTCGGATATAAATTTTATGGGATTTTGAAACTCGCCTCTAACTTTTGTTCAAACAAATTAGGATCGATGTCAATGTTAGGACTCGAACTGAAGCCGCTGGCATAATTCTCTGGAAAAGAGCTGCTATCGTTACTTCCTGGTTGTTGTTGTAAATCTGGATGTCTTTTCAGTTATGAACAGACATGAAGATTTAGTAGCATTAATGTGTCTCAAAACCTCAAGTTATTTTTTAGCCCATATGTTATTTCTTTGATAGTTGAACAGTCGATTCTCCTTTCCTGTCCAAGACAGTCTAAAATCAATTCTTGTCTCACCCGACGGATTTGACTTGAGGTTTTTATGACAAATGTCCGTAATAAAACTGAGATATACTGTGGTGAGATCGTTATTCGGTTGCCTTTGAAAGTTTTGCTGTTTTTCATGAAGCTGATATTTGGTTGGCTGCCTGGCTCGCTCTTTCCCTTTTACTCTTCTCAGTGTGGCTAAAGGCTAAAGCAGATGTTTGTATTTAGTGAATATCACAATTTAACACCCCCCCAAAAAAAACCCAAAAACAAACCAACCCCAAAACAACAACAACAACAAAAAACAATAACACGAAGAAGAAGAAGAAGAAGAAGAAGAAGAAGAAGAAGAAGAAGAAGAAGAAGAAGAAGAAGAAGAAGAAGAAGAAGAAGAAGAAGAAGAAGAAGAAGAAGAAGAAGAAGAAGAAGAAGAAGAAGAAGAAGAAGAAGAAGAAGAAGAAGAAGAAGAAGAAGAAGAAAAAGAAGAAGAAGAAGAAGAAGAAGAAGAAGAAGAAGAAGAAGAAGAAGAAGAAGAAGAAGAAGGAGAAAAGGAAGAAACTGACGAAGAAGAAGAAGAAGAAGAAGAAGAAGAAGAAGAAGAAGAAGAAGAAGAAGAAGAAGAGAGAACAACAACAACAACAACAACAACAATAATAATAATAATAATGATAATAATAATAATAATAATAATAATAATAATAATAATAATAATAATAATAATAATAATAATAATAATAATGATAATAATAAAAAAATAAAATAATAATAATAATCCATCAATACTATTACATGAATCTTTAAAAACATTCCAATTCGTACATTCAAAGCAACTTCTCAGGCTCTCCCTGTTTTGTTCACTGCAGATGGTGACAACTTTTTAAATTGGCTTTGAAGATTTTAATTTAGGTTTGTACTTTGGTAATAAAAGAGACATGCGATGGTCAGAGTTTCCTATTGGAGGTAGAGATATACATTTGTAGGCAGTAGAAACATTTACATAACAATGGTCAATATAATTAGATTAATACGCATAAATCACAACAGGGATAATAACATCTTATCTGATTGTCATCAAATCAACCAGCTGCACTAGCTTACAACTCGAAAGAGTCATGATACAAAGGCAAAGCAGACCACTCCAAACTTGGCTGGACGACGTAAAGAGTCTTCCAAAAGAATTGCATGTCAATTACAGAAGCCACCTATCTCGACCTTGACTGAAAATTACACCTCCCCTCAATATTTAACTATACAAGAGGGAGGATAAAGTGGCAACACAATTGCAATATCTAAACGGTTTCAGTCATAATTTAACAAAAACAAAACGATCATAGATGAATCATCATTTTAGTGTGCGGCAGATTGCCACTGACATCATAAACTCCCAACACTACGTTTCATAGAAAACTTGGTTAACACTTGCAAAATGCCTTGAAATTAAACACGGTACACATTATAATAATAATAATTATTATCGGCAGGGAAACACAAGCTTTATATTTCCAGGTATGATTTATATCACCAAAAGAAATATGAGAGCACTCAGCAAGGCACACCCTGTGAAAATATGTAGACTCGCAGCTGTGCACGAGATACATGTTTTATTTCCAGGGGGTAAAAAAGAAAGGGGGAGGGGGTGTTATCAATAGTCACACGTTGTTATAGTCTTTATTGCTCTTCACCTACATTGTTAGGTCCGGTCGGATACGGATGCCAAAAGCAGAATTCTTGGTTGCTGCTTGTATCTTGCTATTTCAGTTAGTTTTAATATGAAATTTAAGTTATTTGCAACACGATAATGTCAAATAAGTGCAGAAGATTAGAGGTGTAACAAGTGAGTAACAAACACAAATAAGTAGGAGGAAAGATACGGACGATAGATGTTTGATGGTAAACCACACCAGAGTACCCACCAACCGCTCACTACAACACAACCTTGCCTACACTGCCGATCAGATTTATTTGATACAGTCGAAGCCCATCAGACCTTCACAATGTGGGGCAGAAGCTACCACTTCAGCGCAAATCATTTATTTTTCAAGAAATCTTTCTGTTGGTTTGATTTTCCTGAACAAACTAAGAATATCTACCAAAACAACACATTGTACTAATAACTTACATCGCACCAAACCAACTTTAAAAATAAAAAAAGAATATTTTGGATAATGATAATCACTAATGTTGACAATGACAGAAATAACGCCCATAGGATATAGCAATTTCTGATAATAGAAATACTAAATTTGTCTTTTGTGTATTCACAGGTGCCCCCCCCCCTCTCCCCCGCCTCACCCCAAGCACATCAGAGATCTGATTGTACGTGCTGATTTTGCTTGACGAAGACATCTTTGGAGTGTGCTCCCATTGGGACCTCGTCTGTGATTCCCCGGAACGCCTCTCTATTGATTTTCTGAAGTGTTGTCAATATTTACACGATTATTGTCTCAAAATATAGTTCAAATTATTCTTCCACTTTCATGTGGAGTGGAAGTTGTACATGCTGACACAGCGCATAAGTGAAGACTACTCTATTCTAGTTTTTTGTCGGAAAAAGGTGTTATAATGCAGTAATGATGCTAATGGGTTAATACTTTGTGGATGCTGTAAAGGGATTTTTTTTCCTTTTTGTGCTTTGTGTTTCGGAGTTGTGAACAACAATATATCCGGTTTTGGAGAAAAGTTCACAAAAGGGCCGAACTAATTGTTTTCAGTCAAACCCCGGAAGCTTTCTCAAGGAGCTAGAAGCTGGTAAATGTGCGTGTTTGGCCGTACCTTTCTTTGGTAAATCATAGAAGATAAATGATGCCACTGTGATCTCCCAGTTGAGTGCAAAACGTATCACAATGAAATGAGTTATGTTTATAATTTCATAATAATTTTCAGCATTAAATCTTTGTTGACACCTTCTCTGTAAGTACACTTAAGAACAGTTCACAAGGTATTTTTCACCGTCATAGCTATTTTGTTAAGGGCCTATTTTAACATAGCGGCCTCTTTGGTGTAGCAGTTAGAGTTTTCAGTAAGTTCGTTTCCTTTACTGGGAGAGTTTTTAAATCGAGTATCTTCGTCTATTTCCTGGGATGTGTATCCTGCTCAGTCAAGGTTGACTCGGACAGGCACGGTCGAAGTAGCCTGCCTTCTAATTGATATTTTGCCAATGGGAGTTTAAAACATCTACGATTATCTAAACAGGATCAGGTAAACACAATAATACCATGCTAATGGTTGTCGATGATGTACAATTATATTGACATAATCATCCAGTCTGCCCTTTCTTCTCAGTTAGTTCTGTGACTTGCCTTAAGAAGCCTACCCCTAGCATTGTCTATTCTGGCTTTGGATAACGCCTACACTGTTATTTTTGTGTACCTTAGGTTGGTTTAAGAAAAAACCACTACTTTGTCTACGTAAGTACAAGTGCATACCATTCTGGGCAATATCGCCGACTTGTGAGTGCTTTGGTAATGTAAGAGATCGGTGGGGATCACCCGGGTCATGACAGGTATTATTAAATGCCCCGTTTGGAAATACAAGAAGGAGAGCGGTACGAACGTTTTAGCAAAAGAGGACACTGGCTTTAATAATATTGAAAGGCTGATAAGCACTGGGCTCCGAGCTCAGTCTTGCATAGCTATGGTTGGTGTCTGAAAAGCCAACTTTACTATCTACACAGTCGTGAGATCAGCTTCGTAATACAGTGTAACAGCCGGCGTTTTGCCCTTAAAGTTAATCACACCAAGAAGTGATGTTCAAATAATCCTTCGATTTTGTTTGTGACTCTCGTTCGAGATATATCTATCACCTTGGCTTATACAGTATTTATGAGATAAAGTGCGAATTTCTGTTCAGTTAAAAAATAATAAAAGTACTCAGAACAGTGCTTGTGGTCGTTAGATTTAGGTCAGCATTTGGTGTTCTTAAATGACGCTAATAACTTAAATATTTAATATAAGTAAAACACACACACACACATATATATATATATATATATATATATATATATATATATATAAGTAATATGGATGTATATATATTATATGTATAATATAAATATATATTATGCATATATATATATGTATGTGTATATATATATAATATATATATATTATAACCCTACACAGTATATTGTTAGAATGTTAGAATGATACTAATAATCATTGTTGGAAGCAAAACACTGCGTTAGTCCAAGTGTTGAGTGTACGAATGATTTTGTGAGTCAAGGGGAAAGTATGTCATAATTTCTTGAATGTGCCAACACTAATCAAATCGAGATTTTCAACTGTAGATATTACATCAGGAACTACCATCAACACTTACTGTGTGTGCGATTTTCAAAACTTGGAATTTATCTAATATTCCTGATAGGAGTTGTCTCTCTAAACAATGCAAACAACATTTTGTCCCTACTTATGTGAGTCACCGGAAAGTACTTCGGCGCTGCAAAGGCAGTGAATTGTGTTGCTGTAATTCATTCGGGATAATAATTCTTTAACACCCCCGAAGATCTATAACTTCTTCCAGTATGCCGTCGAACAAGAATTACCTACAAATCAACGACAGCATTTGCTGCAGGTTCAACCTCAGCGTCCGGAGTACGCCTCAGTCGGCTCTTGGACTATCGTTGGATGGTCACGGTGTCGTCAACAGCAACAGCGACAGCAGCAACAGCGCTGCTGATAGTAGTGGTGGAACGAGCAAGTACGCTACCAATCCAGCTGTCAGTGTCGGCAGCAGCAGCGGCAATGGCGTCGGTGGTGGTTACTATGGTTACGGGGGTGCCGACGCCCTGTACCTCCACGACAACAATTACTACTACCACCACATCTACCAGGATGACGTCTACTACATGGGCGCCAACGTCACCTGGGCGGATGTGCGTCAGATCACCGCCAACTTCACCGATGACGTCACTGTGTACTGTGATGTCAACAACACGCCCCAGGCGCACAACCTGAGTGACGTCAACTTCTCGATCGTGTCAGAAGTGGAGTATTTGGGCTGGTTTCTTGGAGACCGTTACATCAGCACAGCGGCTGTGGTGGTCCTGAGTATTCTCTACACTCTCATCTTTCTCAGTGGCGTCCTTGGCAACGTGTGTACATGTGTTGTCATCGCCAGGAATAGATTTTTGCACACGGCAACCAACTATTATCTCTTCAGTCTGGCTATCTCGGATGTGATGACGTTGATATTAGGTGAGTTGGCTTAACATTTGTATTCAACTTTCTGTCCGTTTCTGCATTCGTTTGCTCGTACATGTCTTTCCTTTTTATATCTTCACAGATCGGACATTTAAATAAAGGTTCCCACTCTTGCTTTTCTCTACTCTGCTTCTTCCCTAATCCGAAAAATGTGCGAAATTGCAACGCTTTAAAATTAATTTTAGAGGCAGGACCTTCGAATTTAACGTCAATTACCGATTGGACCAAGCCAATAGGGAAGATACGTGTAAAATATATTTCTCAAGAATACAACATCGGGCCGAGCTGAGTTTCGAAACATCCGAATACGCGTGCCCGGTAACCTGTTATCCTAATATCTTCATAGACAAAATCTGCTTTTTTAAAAACTGACTTGTTCTAAAATATCAAAATTCAAAAAGAGTGCGTTTCCTCTATGGTGCGTGTCTTACGATCCTGCCTTCATTTACCTTCTTACCTTCCCCTGTCTTTCTCCATTTCGACGCAACTCTTCCAGTGCCACCCAACGATGTATCATTGCCTTTGTTTTCACCACATGGCTGTGTGCTGACATATCACGGCACAAAAAGGGTTGCTCGTTTGACTTGCATATTGAGCTTTGTAAAGCCAGAGGATTTCTTGACATGGATAAACTGTCTGAAGTTTGCGAGATCTCCTCCATCATTAGGAAATTCCAACTGGATGGGAGGGATTTGGGGGGGGGGGGAGGGAAAGGTTTGATTTGCTGGACAGAGCTTCGTAAAAGTATGGTTTTGACCTTTTACTTTGGATAAGGCGTTGCGGAGAGCATGTCATTGGATGGCTGGTACTCTCATACATTGGGTTCGCTTTCCATCCTATAACGCTGTTGCCTGTCTGTTGTCTTTCTTTTAAGAGTTATCTGTGTAAAATATTTTTCTGTAAAACATTGCCTTCCTCTCAAAACGGTTGACAAATTCTGTTGGCATGAACCTAAATTACTCGTATTATTTCTGTGTTGAAAAGTGACAAAATGCCGGGTGATCTTTTCTTCCTTTTAGCTTGGTTTTGCCAAGGTTGCATGCTAAAAAATACCGCTTTGTGTTTATTAATCTTTTACTTTAAACCTGTGAACAGCGTTGTTTACTATGTTTTTCTCGGCAGCCATCCAAAAATCTTTGGCAGATTCCAATGCTTTCAACAAGCTCTGAGACATGAGTCGAATGCATTATGCTCTGTTTATTTGCACATTGCACGCCAATGGTGAAGGCATATTTTTGAGTGAAAGAGGAACGACAGATATGTATAACCGAGACGGGACAGATAAGTTGCTAATGGCGCGCGGAGGGAAAAGACGATACACCAGCTTTTATTCGTCTCAACTCTCCACACATCCTTATCTTTCCTCTTTCTGACGAAATTGGATGATTGTATGTCCTCCCCTCCACCTGTTCTCTCTTATAAAAACGAATAAATCTGTCCCCACATGGACCGCTCGGTAATAAAAACAAACCGGAAAAGACATGCAGTTTCTGGGGCAAGTGAATGATCACAAAGACCTTGAACATCTCGCTCTCATTGCAAAATTGAATGCATTTGAGAACAGAGGTAGACACAGAGAAATTTGCATGGAGAGCCAAAACAGATGGACGACGGGTAATGAGCAGGATGCTGTAACATATTTTAAAAGCATTCAATCAAATAAATGAATTGAGAACCTATGATGGCCTATGCCTGTTGCACATCTGGCACTTGATGATGATGATGATGATGATCTTACCCGTAATGTTATTCAACGTCTCCTCAACCTCTTGTAAATCTGTACACCATAATGCCTACAATTCCAGTTTGAGAACAAGTTAAAAGAAAGCTATATGAACTCTGCCAAAATAAAGTACAAATCGTATAAAAATGTAAAAGCCAAATCAACTTTTAAAAGTTGATTCAGCCCCCCCCCCAAAAAAAAAAATAAATTAAAAATTAAATAAAAATTGAAACCCTCAAAACACACACTAAACCTTACAAATGTATATTGCACGTTGCATGACTTAATTAGGCACAGTAGGAGCCGAAACGTTCTATTTCCTCCATCAAAACAGTTCCATTACTCGTTTCCCCCATTCCTCTTTAAATAGCTTTCCTGAAATGTCTCTTTTGTTTAGTCTTTGTGGAATAATGAAGCTGTATGAGTGTTCTTTAAACAACTGTCACGGAGTATCCAACCTTTAGTGAGCCAACTAGGTGACGTTATTCTATTCTTAGTTCAGAGCCATTAATTTACGTCACGCAACGCGCTAAGCTTACTGAGTCCTGTTTTAACTCCTGTTTTCATGTCCTGGGGTATTTTGAGGTACTGAGAAGCTATTCGTTTCCCCCGACACCATCAAGTTATCTACGATGTATTTCCGACCCCAGCGTGAGATCGGGGGGTTCTGCTACCACAAAATTGACATAATTTCAGAACATCTTCAGTCTCAAGTTTTGGTCATTACTGGAACAGGATATTGGATTGCAATGTTAAGATAAGATACGATAAGGTAAGATAAGATAAGATAAGATAAGAAAAGATGAGATACACCTTTATTGTCCAGATCCTGGCATATATACACCCCC
>NW_004797544.1:471369-474557 GCF_000002075.1 Aplysia californica | reverse complement strand
CACACACACACACACACACACACACACACACACACACACACACACACACACTCGAACTTCTTTTCTTTCTTCTTCTTTTGCTTTGCGTCTTGGCCCTTTGGATCCGATTTTGGTATTGAATGTTTTTAATCTAGTTGTGGCTTGATCCGGAAAGAAGACTTTTACGCCTCAAGGTCAAGGCAGTGATTATTGTGTCCAATGTTCTCTCCTCTACAGTACTGTTGGTTAACGCATGTCTTAGAGAAGATGTTACGAAACAATTGACAATAAGTTTGACTATATTTAGGAACATCATTGATTGGAAAGTCAGAAATCTGAACACAGGTTTTTGTGATGTCTTTTTATGTCGTGTAGCTGGTTCTGTTACAGACAAAAATCAAAACTTATATTATGCTGCAGGAAACCCAGCCTCGATACTTCATAATATCCAAGTATGTATTTATGCGGAAGTTCCAGCCAACATCTGTTATCATTCATTATATCAATGTGTTTTCTTTTTATATTTATCTTGGTCTTTCTTTGTGCTTTCTCTCACCTGGCATTCCTTTTGCCCCTCCCGCCATTTGTCCTCTCGCAATCCCAAACCAGCTAAAATGGATATTTCTGCTTTACATTACATTTGGTTTCACTAGTGAATAATAATATTATGTTTAGATTCTTTCTGAGACTGTTTTTGTATTCTTTGCTTATTAAAAAAACCCTCATAATTTTACACTTGCATTATATCAACGGCTCCTATCGATTTCCTTATTGGCGTGTCCACAATACACGTCTCTTGACCATATGTTGCGATTAGAAATACACTTATTATTTTCATGGGCGCTCGAGATTTTTCCTTTTATTTTGTTGATTCAATTTGCATCCATAATATTATTATTCATTGTGAAGTCATTAAACCTTCATCGGGAGCAAAGAGATGCAATGATATAAAGAACTACTTGACCATTTAAATCAAGAGAGTTGAGAGGTTTTGATTCTGTTGTCTCATTTTCCCACCCGAGAATAATAATTAATTGTACTCGGGGAAAACGTGTAGCCATAAAGGCCATCTGGACTTTCCTAATTGAGTTAACTGATTAGAAATACCCTTTTTTATCCTGCTTTTTCTTCCGCCCAAAGAAGTTCTGATTTTATGCGACGACGTGTATGCTTTATTGTTTGGCTAACCCCTAGTTTTATCTTCATAAACCTTTCCAATACCATTTTCCCCATACGTTGCATGGATGTTATAGCAAAAAGCATTCATCGGTGTTGGAGCCTGGAATATCGGTGTGTGTTGTCATTGAGCTTGAAGAAAAGACAAGTACATGATTGAAAGTCAAACAAAAAGGTTGCACATTTTTAGGGGTGCGAATTGTCTTTTCGAATTAAAACAGATTTTTGACACATGCAGGTGATAATTCTACTTTTTATTAGCCTTACTAATGCTGTAAAGCTCCTGGGAAAGAGAGAGAGGGAGAGAGAGAGAGAGAGAGAGAGAGAGAGAGAGAGAGAGAGAGAGAGAGAGAGAGAGAGAGAGAGAGAAAGAGAGAGAGAAGAGTGGTTGCGTTTGTGTGTATACGTGGTCATGTGAACTGGCGTGTGTGTGTGTGTGTGAGTGTGTGTGTGTGGGGTGTGTGTGTGTGTGTGTGTGTGGGAGAGTGTTTTGTGTGTGTGTGCGTGCTTGTTTGTGTATGTATGTATGTATATATATATATATATATATATATATATATATATATATATATATATACATATATATATATATATATGTGTGTGTGTGTGTGTGTGTGTGTGTGTATGTGTGTGTGTGTGTGTGTGTGTGTGTGTGTGTGTGTGTGTGTGTGTGTGTGTGTGTGTGTGTGTGCGTGCGTGCGTGCATGTATGTGCGTGTATGTAGGTATCAGGGAGAGAGAGAAAAAAGATACACATGGATAAATATTGTTTGTTTGTTTTTGTAAAGTGTTTTATGGCGCTCGCAACTGCATAAGGTCATATGAGCGCGCGGGACGCACCTAATATTTTCAGTTGGTAGGAAATTTTGAATTTTGCTCGGGTGGCGGCCGAAGCCTACTCTTATCGATTTTAGACCACCAAGGGATCTTTAACGTGCGCAACTTGCACACGGGCCCTCCGAGATTTTTGGCCCTTGTCCGCGAAGGCTAGGTGTAGATATTTCCTACCAGAAGATCAGGGGTGTGGCAGAAAGACAGCAGTAAGAAGAAGCGTAGGAGTAGCAGTAGAAAGGCTGCAGAAAGAATCAGGAGCCCAGAGGAAGGGGCAAAGGAGGTGAGGGGGTGGGGGCAGAAAGAGGAGACGAAAGCAGACGACAGAACATTGCTAGAGAGCAGGAAATGAGGTGAAAGGAGACAAATTTAGAGAAGAAAATGTTTCGGTCGCTACCCGGATTCGCCCCGGGACCTTTTGAAAGAGAGGCCAACACCTTAACCTCTAGGCCACGAGAGCCCCCATGGATAAGTAGAGAGAGATAGAGATAGATAAACAGATAGGTAGATAGATAGATAGTTAGGGAGAGAGAGACAGAGAGAGAGAGAGAGAAAGAGAGAAAGAGAGAGAGAGAGAGAGAGAGAGAGGGGGGGGGGAGCAAGTAATAGTAATATTTTGAGCCCATTCTACTTCTGAAGCCAAACTTGACGTGTTTGTTGATGTAATATACCCTGCCCGTTCCAGGGTGGGACAGGTGATGATGATGATGACTCTTGCTGTTATCCTATTCCGGCTGTGTTGAGCCCAAAACAGAGACACACTGTCTCATCAACAACAAGGCATCTGGAAGAGCAGTTGCTAAGTAGCATTGGCGTTTTGCAGCCAGGTCGAGGCTTCTGTTTCTGTGTTTTTGCACAGAAGCAGACTTTCTAAAAGTGCTTTTTCCTTTTTCTGGGAGATCTAACTCGACTGTGAAAGGCCAGCCTGCCCTTGTTACTAGTCCTCTAGTGCGTGGTGAGTCTACACACAAGTCTCCTCGGTGGGCATGTGGGGATATCACGTGGTACAGTAGCAAAGTCATCACGAAGTCGAGACACCAGAACTGTCTACGGGGCTTCCTGCTGTCTAACAACCCTGAGTGTCTTGCCGGAATATCGGTTACTCCCTGGACGCCGGGCAAATTGACGGTGCGCCAGCCGTTCTTGATGGTGCAGTTAGGTTGTTGTTGTTTTCGTTGCTGTGAGTGTATGTGTGTGTATATG
>NW_004797544.1:459120-471269 GCF_000002075.1 Aplysia californica | reverse complement strand
GAAGAAGAAGAAGAAGAAGAAGAAGAAGAAGAAGAAGAAGAAGAAGAAGAAGAAGAAGAAGAAGAAGCAAGTGTGTGTGTTTGTGTGTGTGTGTGTGTGCGTGTGTATGTGTGTGTGTGTGTGTGTGAGAGAGAGAGAGAGAGAGAGAGAGAGAGAGAGAGTGACTGAAAGAGTGCGTATATGCATGTATGTATTGCATAATATCGTGTTTGTTTGTGCGTGTTGGTGGGTACGTGGATGTTGGTGGGTGTGCATGTGTCTTCTTATTGTTTAAGTAAGTGATACGGTATTGAACATGATTCTGATATAATATGTTGAACAAAGTTGGCGTTTCTGGCTTACTAACAGTCACGTTGAACTTGGGTGTTGCCACTGTTATACTAATCCTGTTTAAGCTAGGCTTTTAAGCAGCAATCAGTAGACACAGATAAAGCTTATCGGGAGCTTTCTAAGTGACAGTGCCATAAGAAAATTTAGAAAGAAATACCTCACGCTAATTAGGAGAGACAGCATATGAGAGAAAAATGGATGTAACGCGAGGCAGAAAGAGGAGAGAGTGAGAGAAATGGACAAAACTGGGTAGAGAACTACTAAGAAAGACGACATAACGAGAGAGAGGGAGAGAGAGAGAGAGAGAGAGAGAGAGAGAGAGAGAGAGAGAGAGAGAGAGAGAGAGAGAGAGAGAGTGAGCGAAGAGAAGAAACAGATGTTACTCTGTTTCTCCGCAACACACCCCCTTTCATTCATAACTATTTTCCTTTTTAAAAAAACTTTCATGTCTTCTCATTTTCCCCCTCCCTTTCTCTCTCTTTCTCATTTTTTCACTCCTTGTGTACTCTTCACTCTTCCCTCATATTTTAATTTCTTTCTCCTCTCACTTGCCCTTTTTCTTTCCATCCCTCTCCCCTGTTCCTTTCCATCCCTCTCCCCTGTTCCTCTCCCCATTCATCTATTCTCTGCCTCTTTCTCCCCCCCCCCTCTCTCTCTATGTCCCTTTGCCTCTGCCCCTGATTCTCGTACTCTCCTGAGACCTTTCATTCAGGCCAATCCACAGCATAGAGCTCACCCACAGGTGTCTCGGGAATTTAATAAAGTGCGTTTGAATGAGAATTCGTGAAAGACTGAGGGGTATAGAAACTTCATCGACATTTCGAAGCGTGAAGTCACTATTCAGGCTATTCGAATATGAGTGCGCACGTATTTTTTTTGTGCTTACCGAAGTACACACTACGTTGTACAAAGGAAATCTGTTTGTACTTTTATTGATTTTAGATATGATATTCACCAATGTGGCAACGATGTAAGAAAAAATTAGACGAAAATCTATTGTCCGTAAAAAATCACACTTCATTCGAATGGCTGTACCATGCTTCGAATAATTGTGAATATCGGGAACATCGTAAATGTGAACAGCAGAGTCCGAGGCGCACAACAACTCCACCGTGGGTGTGGCTTCAAAGAATTCCAGTCGCTGTAAGTAATAAACAAGGACCCCTAGTGACTAGCCCCTCGATTCTGACTCGCGAGAGTTCATCAATAAAGTTGAGATGGGAGGGAATGAGAAGAGAGAATGGCATGCCCACCCACGAGACTTCAATATTTCAGTGGTGAACCTGACCTTATTTGTCACCCTATATTGATATTTCCTTTCTTTATAATATTATTTTCTTATTTGTATTTCTCTCTCCTCCCGTCTGCATTTTGTCTTCTTTTCCTTTTTCTCTGTTTCTGCATTTTCTCATAACTCTCCTCACCTTTCTTTGTCGCCTCTTACACCCGTATTAGTTCTCTCACTTTATCTTTTGGTCTACCCCCCCCCCTCTCTTTCTCTCTCTTTCACACACACTCTCTCTCTCTATCTCGGATAATTTTCTATCCCTTTCTCTCTTTCTCTCTGTCTCTGTCTTTGTCTCTCTGTCTGTCTGTCTGTATGTATGTCTGTCGGTCTCTCTCTCTCTCTCTCTCTCTCTCTCTCTCTCTCTCTCACGCTCTCTCTTTCTCCATCACCCATCCATAAGACTTAAATCTTTCAGGGGTGAACCTGTCCTTATTTTTCTTTCATCTTTTTAACATTTATTCTGTCTTTATAGTATTTTCTCCCTGAATGCCCCCCCCCCCTTTCTGCATAGCGTCTACTTTTCCTCTTTCTACACGAATCTTTTTCCCCCTATTATGTCATAGCCAAATGCCTTTCTATCTTTACCTCTCTCTCGCTCTGTCTGGGTGTCTGTCTGTCTGTTTATCTCTCTATCTCTCTGTCTCTGTCTCTGTCTCTGTCTCTGTCTCTCTCTCTCTGTGTGTCTCTCTCTCTGTCTCTCTCTCTCTCTTTCTCTCTCTCTCTCTCTCTCTCTCTCTCTCTCTCTCTCTCTCTCTCTCTCTCTCTCTCTCTCTAAGCGGATTCATTTATTACCCAGTCCTGTTCCTACCGGCCCTCCTTCTTCCCTTTACGGAATCTTTCGTGGTCTGTATTATACTATATTTTTTATGTCTCAGGTTGAATCAGCGCAATACTATAATATTGACCCCCCCCCCCCAATCCCTTCCTCTACTTTCTACTCCTTTCTATCACTTACCAGCTCAGCGTATATAACTTTGTTCATCCATTTAGTGGTTTCAGTCCGAAATAGCAACGGTATCTGTAGTGTAATGGTTAGGCACTCTTTCTTACAACGAAAAGGACGTTGCCAAAAGGGGGAGAAAAGTGTGAGTGGGGGGAGGGGGGGGGATTATTCTATCGAGAATTTCTGTCGTTCTGCTGGAATGATGCATTTCATCCAGCGTGGGTTGGCGGGCAGCCTCGAGACAGCCTTCGTAAAAGATAGAAACTGTCGAATGGGGTGTAAAATATGTATAATCATTACCATCCAATCAATTAGAAATAGATACGACTCTGAAATCAGACTGTCTCTTGATATGAGGTAGGGGTTACCTTATAACCAGGAATCCGTAGGAATTGGTATTAAATGCTTTTATGTTTTTATAAGTTTTCTTTGCCTAGTGTGTAATGATTACTCGTGACTTACCTTTAGGGCTGAGTATTCTGTCTGGATTCCTAAACTGTGCTGAAAAAAAGGAAGGAAAACAGCTCTTAAAGTGTTTACCCATGCTACACTCACTTAGGAACTTCACGGTGATGTATACGGGAGTCCACCATGATAAAGAGTATTGGTACTAAATGAGTAGTGATTGTCAATCGAGGGAGGTGGCATGACCTACTACCACACAAAGACACATCCAATGTCACATCAGTGAAAGCAAACAATTCTGGAAAGCTATTTGTATGCCTTTCTGGTCCTTGATGGTAACTTCATCTGAGCCTTTCGAAACCACAGAACGTCGTTTCCAAAGGATCGCTGTCAATTGTGGAAGAAGAACAAGCCAAACTCGTGACCAACCCAGAAATTTTGACCCCACAGAACTCATCAATAACGCTCGGATGTCCGAAAAGGGGAACAAAGACAGAAAAACCAGGGAAAACTGTCTTCCCTTTTTCTGTTTTTACTTTGTAGTGTTTGTTTTCTGTTTACAGAATTGAACAAACTTTTGGGTAAAAAAAAACCAGCCACTTACTCTCAATAAATAATCCGATGGGTTAATCCGCCCACTTCTCTCCATTAAGCTTTTCTCCTCCCTTTCTCATTCTTGAATCTTTGTTCTCAACCACTTTTTCTCTGTCTGTCTGCCTGTCTTTCTCTCTCTGTCTCTGTCTGTCTCTGTCTGTCTATCTGTCTCTCTCTCTGTCCTATTTTCTGTCTGTCCACCCCCCTCTCTCTCACTCTCTTCCATTTTCACGATATATAATAATCTTTCTCTTTCTTTCTTTCTTATTCTGATATTATACAGATCAACCAACCTCCATCGTTCATGAAATTGAGTCCGAGACTTCCAAACTCTATCTTTTTTAAAATTACAGTGCTATAACCATAAGACTGTGAGAAAGAGTGGAAATGGAGGAAGAGAGAACGACAGAGAGAGGCAGAGAGAGAGAAAGAGAGAGATAGAGATAGAGAGAGAGACAGAGAGGGGGGGAGGGAGGGAGAGAGAGAGCGAGAGAGAAAGACAGAGAGTGAGAGAGAAAGAGGCAGAGGGAGAGGGGAGAAAGAGAGAGAAAAAAGAGACAGGCAGATAGATAGACAGACAGACAGATAGATAGATAGATAGATAGATAGATAGATAGATAGATAGATAGATAGATAGATAGATAGACAGATAGATAGATATATTGACAGATAGATGGATAAATAGATAGATAGACAGATAAATGGGGAGCGAGGGAGATAGAAGAGATGGAGAGAACGGGAAATGGAGTGAGCCTTGAAATCTGATCTTTCTAAAGATAGAAGAAAATTGTGAAATCTGTATTCAGTCGTATACCAGTACTCAATACAACGGTTGCGTGCACCTGAACCCACAAAACTCCCATTTTATGCCCTTGTGCTCATTGATAATACGACCATAAAGTGTGCCCCGTTGGAGTGGATGAAGGGATTTCTCGAAAGATGCCGGGTAATTCACTAAGAAAAACTGGCCAAGCGCGAGCCCAGTACCAGAGTTCTCACCACAAAGAGCTCATTAATATTATGCCAGAAAAGGGAAATAAGAAAAAATTCTCAGAGAATATTACAATTTACTCTTTTTAATATCTTATAGCTCTTTCCTTTCGTTTTCTGCGGTCTAAATTTCGAAATGTGTCTCCCCCCCCCCCTCCCCCCAAAAAACCCAAACACTTCACACATCTTTTTTTCTCCGATTAATGAACCGATCCTCTTATTTGAAGAAAAGATGGGGAACTTTACATTTTATCAGAGTCTTTTTTTAGATTCCAGCTACATGTAACCATGCACATTACAAAGTTCATTACAATCGGCAGATGAACTTACTTTCTTTCTTCACTGATTGCGTAATTCACATTCATTTTTGAAGCTTGTCAAGAATTAGAAAAAAAAAATTCATTGGTATTTAAATATCACATTGGAACATGATCGCTCACATGCGAAGAGAAGACATACAATATAACGTATACACATTTTACTTATTACTAGGAAATGACTTCTCTCTTACCATTATAAACACGTATGCACATAGTTATTATTCCAACTACCCGGTACCTCCCATCCTTAAACATATTTGACCTGAAAGTATGACATTATCCCATCCAAAGGTTTAGTTCCTCTTTGAATACGCGATAGTATTTATTGTAGGATTGCACGTTTATCGCGGTACGAGTATTTTATGTCTGAGTGTAATATATTTACTAAAGATTTATGTTCATTCTTGGTTGTATTTGTTTTTTGACATACCAGTGATTAAAAAAATAATTATGATACATATTGTATTGAGCATCTCATAGAGTTGTGTTTAACATTGGTATTTTTTCCAGATCATTATTCAGTAAAGCCAACAGCAATTCAGAGAATGGGTAGCAAGCAGACCGTATTTTAAGAACTACAGCACGACGGCGCTCTATTTCGAAAACTTACATTAGATGATTACAAGTGTCCCCCCTTCTTAATGCCTTAATGAACCTCTGTCTTGCATTTTGTGCCGAGGGCCTTCGTTGAAATGGGTGTATAGCGAACTAGGTCAGTCCTAACAAAGATAGTACAAGACAAGATGGGCCACTCAGCCTAAAAAGTGTCCGCAGGAAGTATGCTCTTTGCTTCAGATGGCGCTGCAGTCTGTTTTGAAGCTCTCTTTCGTTTTTCCAGAAAAAGAATAGGAATAGCACCTCCTTGCGTGCGCAGATCGACTGCAGTTCATCAGCAGTTCGGGTACGTTCAGTGCGGAGTTTTAGGGTTTTTTTTAAAATTTTAATGTCCTCTCGCCCTTCATTCTAAAGTCAAATTAAACGAAGAAAACCATCTCCTTTTCCTCCGGAAGAGGTTTTTTGTCAGCGTAACCATTTTAAAAAAGCGTTCTTCCGAAATTTATCCCAAAACTTGCTAGTTTCACTTTGATTTTTTAAAACTCAAGTAGGGTAACTCTGTTCGCAAAGAGTGCGCTTTTGTGAAGAGGGCGCCACCAAATTTTGAGGACATTTTTTTAATTGGCTCAAAGAGAGAAGTGGCCCATCTTGTCTTGTACTATCTTTGGTCCTAAACACGAGCACATACACACATTCGATTCTCGAGTGGGGAGAACATTTTATCGAGTATGTCGGTCTCTCTGCTAGAATGTCGTATCCATCTCAGCTTGGGTTAGCCATGACAGGCAAGGTCAAAAGTCCGCCTCCTGAATGATCTGAATTGTGTCAATGTGGGCATAAAAACATCTGCATTTAGATAAAAAAGAGGAATAACATTTAGTCATGTAAGTGGACACCCCTTGTGTTATAGTAATGTACAGCTTCAGAGAGCGTTCGGCGCTTTGATGGACGCATTGACCGTCTCCCCTTACCAAGTAACTGTCGGTCTGCTGAAAATCCGAGAGGTAGATAAGCGATAGGTTTTGGAACGTACAGCGAGGGGGCAGGAAAACTGGACTACTTTAAATGCCAGGTTTCGCTCCACCCCAACCCCACAATAATCATTTCATCCTGGCAGGGGGGAGGCTTTTGGTTTGTGTCAGTGATTACTGTGACATAAGGGGTCGGTACTGAGCTTTACTGAGATGGGTGAAGTAAAGAACGAAAAAAATGAAGAAAGAAAGAAAGAGAGAAAGAAAGAAAGAAAGAAAGAAAGAAAGAAAGAAAGAAAGAAAGAAAAAAAGAAAGAAAGAAAGAAGAAGAAGAAGAAGAAGAAGAAGAAGAAGAAGAAGAAGAAGAAGAAGAAGAAGAAGAAGAAGAAGAAGAAGAAGAAGAAGAAGAACAACAACAACAACAACAACAGCAACAACCACAATAAGGACAACAATAAGGACAACAATAACGACAACAATAACAACAAAAGCAGCAGCAACAACCATCACAATAAAAATAACTACAACAGCAGCAGCAACAGCAACAACTAGAACAATAAAAAACAACAGCAACCACCAACATACCACCACCACCACCAAAAACAACAACAACAGCAATAACAACAACAACAATAACACCAAAAGCAACAACAACAACAGTAATGACAGATATGAACATCTACATACTTGTTCGCAGAAAGAAAGACTGGAAAAAGAAAAGTAGAGGCATATAAGAATAAGTCACGTTGGAGGTATGGAATGCTCTTAACTGTCGACGGTAAATTATAAGCGTTAACGTTTCTAAAATCTGCTCTCAAGAAGGAAATACAAGACGTGCTCTGTATCTTTGGTGGACGTCTTTTTTGCGTTTACCCCTTGTCCTTTGCGCTGCCAAAGTGAGTGAGCTACACGAATGCAAAATGGCAGTTATCAAACTAGGCTCACAGACGCTGGAGAAACCTGATTTTGTTCTATTTTTAGTTTACTAAGGTCATTGACCTTCTGTTGGCATGGCGATTCAAACAGCGGGTATAATGTCTTCTCTATTCTTTTCTTGGTTTCTCTTCCTCGTTTTTCTCTCTTTTCTTCCCTTCTCCTCTCAACATCTTATTTTCTCTAATAATGTTGAGAGTTGGAAGAGGGTGCAGGAGTAGTTTTGCATGTTTAACGCAACTTTCGACACTGTAAGATTATTTAAGAGGTGGGACCCCCACATTTAACGTCCATTTTCGATAGAACCTAGCCAAGTGGGTGAAGAATCTTGAAAAACACTTGCTCTATTTACCTACGTTAAAGGACGCAACTTTGGGAAGTTGATTTCAGGCTATCTTGACCACTGTCCAGCACAATATCACCGAGCTAACGGCACACCCAAAGAGGGCGCTAACATTGTCTTTAATTTTTATCTTCTTTAACAATGCAGGTGGTTGGATGTCAGTCCTTCCTCTTTATTCGTTTGCCGTATATCTTATTTTTGTGAATACTTAAGGGGTTGGGGGGGGGGGAGGCTACACCTGAAGGCTTTATCTCTTATTAGACGTCCAAATTTTACCATATTTTACACATATAACAAGCATAGTAATGAGTCTTAAAATCAGTAATCAAATTTTTTTTAAAGTTTCGTTTCCATGGACACGGCGGCCATATTGGATTTTGTTGACATGTATTACGTAATGAATGCCGCCCTTATCGTTCATGGAAATTGATTGATTTTTGCATGCATGTTAGCAAACATTAGATGTAAAAATTTGTTCGCTGATTTTTTCCTAAACGAATTTAAAAAAAAAATTAATGAATTTTTTCCAGAGGTAGTACTCAAGTTTATAAAAAAATCCGTGAAAATCCACACTCCAGACACCACCACCAAAAATCTATTCCATATATCGAAAATTGAACTAACCAGTTTTTAGTATTACATCTTCTCTTCATTCTGTGAGAATTTCCTGAAGTTGGATGAAAAACGGTGGAGTTATTCAAAAAAAGTATAGAGAAAAGTCACGTTTTGAGAAAACGGCCGATAAGGAAAAATTAAATATTGACTTTATGAGGAAATGGTGATAATAAACATGCCCGGTATGCGAAGAAATAATGCTTTATGGGGTTCTTATGTAATGAAATAGTTGTAGGAGAAGCTGAGAAAGCTAAAAATGCCTACAACTCAAATTCCATAATTTTGAGCCAAATCGGGACTTTGGGTATGTAGCGCCCCCCCCCCACCCCCTAATAATTGCTATCGTACCAAATTACTAAGAAACAAGAAGTGATCTTAAGCAGCAGCAGCAGCAGCAGCAGCAGCAGCAGCAGAATCTCCAGCAGTGGCAGCAACAACAAACATAGCAACTTCATTACGAACCGACTTCTGCTTCACGTGAATACTTTCTCGGGTCACAGCGTGTACATTTATCGATCTCGGGACGCCCACACAGTAATTAGTACTATATGCCCCCAAAAAACCCAACTCAAGCGATTCCTTAAGGTCTTGGTAGAACTGTTAAGGGGGACAAAAATGGTACGAGAGACACCCATTTACTTAGAAAGGGGAAATCCAGCTTCATGTGGAGATATGTGGCGCGTGTTCCTCTTCCAGGGCAGAGCCAGAAACGGCGGGAAAGTGTGATTCAGTCACGATCAGTCTGGGTACCGGCTCTTCTCTACGACCAGACAATAATTTAATCTGAATCTTTTTGTGGAAATAAATGTAGTACACCAGGAGCCTATGCTTAATTATGCATGCAGCATAGCCAGATTAATCTACACACAAAAGAAAGTTGAGTCGACACTCTCAGATACGGATGATTAATTGGATTGGATCGAGCTGTAAAGCTACCTTAATTTACCACCGTAATTAAGATATTTAAGAAAAAGCTGGATAAATGATTAGAGGGTAGCTGTAAATGTTTTCTACCACCCACATCGATACAGTTTAGAACATTATGGAGGCGAGCAAATTCAGCTCTGCCAGAGTGGCTTGAAGGATCCCAACGAATATATGATCATAATAATTATATATATATATATATATATATATATATATATATATATATATATATATATATATATATATATATATATATATATATATATATATATATATATATATATACATATCTAAAAAAAAATATATATAATACCATACACTTCCTGACTGAAGACCGAACTCGTGTTTTTTGCGTGTAAATCAAAAGATTACGTAAAAGATATTGAAAATTAAATACCAAAAGTTAGATGTGTATGGGTTTTGTTTTTCTACAAGTCTAAAGGGTAATTAATAATAATTATGCCTTACGTTTCTCTCCTGCCGACTGTATTTGCTGCTATGTTGTATAATAAATGTTTCTCTCGTTGATATCTTGATAATAATTGTTATCAGTGGTTGTATCTGACGCAAACGCCCTCCCAAAGAAATTCCACCAGAGGTCTTGCTGAACTGAAGATGGAAATGATCTGTTATGTGATAACTGCAGAAGTAAAGATATAAAATGAACATGCATTTCATCTAAATTAATGATAACAGTATCAATTGAATCAAACATCTTTCTGGCTGTACCAGGGATGTCTGCAAACGTCAAAGGTCGTAAACAAGATCATGAGTGCACGTGAGTGAACATGAGTGCACGTACTCACCCCAAGAAAAGAAACTCATCAGGGTATAACATATTACGTGGTGGAAAAAAGAGATAAGCAGGGTCTAGATTTTTAAGGTAAAAAAATTATCATTGAAACCTTATTTTTTAATTCCACAAAGTAGAACGAACCAGAAAAAAGACCGATCAGTCTGTTCATGATGTACGACGTTTTGAGTGTTTTAACATGTTTGGAAATTCTACAGGGTGTGTTTGGCGTAAGATTATATAGAAAAAGTTCCTGAAGACATAGACATAATCTTCCGACCAGTCGACGGTGTAAATTCGAAGTATAAGCAGACTAAAACAGTTAAACAGGCAGTTCATTAATAATATTAGATTGCATTTTTGTAAAACAAAAGTAAAATAGTTCAAACAAATAGAAGAAAAAAAAACAAGCACAAAGATTTAATTAAATAAACGTCAGTCAGCAACCGTTAGCTCAGCTGAAATCAACCTGAACTACGAAGCAGGCAGCCCTGGTTCGAATCCCCAGCCAGGTGTTTTTAAGCTTGGATTGTTTTGGGCAGTTGTTCAGCCTTTTTGAAGACGGGAGTTAAATTTGGGGTCCGGCCTTCTAAATAACCGTATAGTTTTCAAAGTGGTGTCAAACAAGAACAATGAGCATCAAAAGAATGAATGCATTAAATCAAAACAAGGGAGAGGACAGTCATTTTTCAAGTACAATATTCAACCGAAGTTGAAACCACTAAACGTATTTCGATTTCGATAAGTAGCAGCCTCGTGTGCACTCTCCTTGAGACAGACCACCCTTGCCCAGCTCAAAAGGATAATAAGCAACCCCTTGTTTGCTTCCCGTGGTTCTGCCGCTAAGATTTAGAATGGTTTCCGAAATAATTACGGGCAAGACGGATAAGAAACTTTGACGTCTATACCTGCGCTATCCCTATCTTTGACGTTTGAGGAAATAACAAAAATGGTTGCTAAATCCTCAAGGAGGTTGGGAGCATAAACAACACGAGAATAGCAGCCGCACTGTCCAGAACAATAACCACTCAGTTTGCGACTCGGGAAACAACTCCGGCACCAATTAGAAGTACTTTTTAGAACAATGCTCCTGCCATGAACGACAACGTCAAGCAAATAACCTAACTACAAAAACATGTATCACCTTAGAACAATATCACTAGCAATAACGAAATTCAAACTAGTATCACAAAAAGAGCAACAATTGTGCAAAGCGTAGGAGAATTCCCGTCCCGAATCCCAACAGAACCGGAGTCTGTGGTGTAGTGCGTGGTTAGGTGCGTCGCTGTCGTACGCAGAAGACCCAAGTTCGATTCTCATGTGAGGAGGAATTTGGCGAATATCTCGGTCTTCCTGCTGAGAGATTGTACTTCTCTAAATCCGGGTTTACCTTGTACATTTTACTGATGCGGCATCAAAACATATATTATGAAAGGAAAGTCAGTATTTGGATTGGGGTGGTGGTGGGAGTTGTAGTTTGGGGTTTTCTAGGTTGTCTACTCACTTAACTAGTCTTTTCTGAAGATGGACGCTTAGTTTTCAGACACCTCTATTCCATACCTACTAATCGAGGTAGTGGTTATATGGTGGGTGGTCTTGTGTGGCTTGTTACTTCTTTCCTATCAATCATCTATCGTCCTTATCCTTTTGTGTTTGTTCCTCTCTTGTAACGCATCTTATCTTCGGCACTTAAATTACCCAATTGTGTTACACGTACAGTAAAATCATTTGCTTAATAACCGAGGAAATACCATTTATTGTTCTTACAGCTTCTGGGTGTTCTTGACCGTGTCAAAAACGGCAATTGCGTGGCGCGCCAGTGTTAATGTTAACCACACAGTCTGTCCATTTCCCCTTTCCTCCTGTCGGAAGCACAGACGTGTCCAACGAACAGCAGACTCCTCATGATGGCCTGACCACCTGTGAGAGAGCAATATCTGACAGCCGGCTCAAGCTCAGAGCCACAGAATTAAGGAAGGGATAGAATGTGTTTTCGAAATTATTATACACCATTATCATTTCGTTTACATACATATTTGGTCATCTTCCTATATTTTGTTCTTGGCGTTGTTCGTCCACTGCAGGATGTAGCCATCTAACAACGATCTCCACTCTGTGCTATCTGACTGCTGTTTTCAGTGT
>NW_004797544.1:455184-456309 GCF_000002075.1 Aplysia californica | reverse complement strand
TCCTCACTCTCTCTCTCTCTCTCTCTCTCTCTCTCTCTCTCTCTCTCTCTCTCTCTCTCTCTCTCTCTCTCTCTCTCACACTCTTCACGCCCATGCAAGCTAGCACACGTCGATGTCTGGGTGCAAAGCTCCAACAAATGCCAAATTACAAAATGGCGTTTGCTGCAGACTTGCATCCAGCTATAGGCGTGGTGAAAGCATGGTATTAATCTTTGGATGTTGAAATGTGGATGGAGGAACGGGTAAACGTATAGTTGCTGCGCTTTATTAACGTCTCTTAGAGCTGAAACTTGTTTTCGGCTGTTGTCCTTTTTCTGTCTGAGGTACAAAAATAATGTTTTGAATCGAAGTAAAGCAAATTTATCCCTTTCAATTTTTCTTAGAGTATTTTTGTTTGTTTGTTGTTGTTGTTGTTTGTTTGTTTGTTTTTTCAGGGGGGGGGGGGATAAGGGAATGACAATAAACGATTGCAATTGACATGTGCGTGTTATGGGCAAATCGTTACAGTTCGGTTATGATTGCGATTGCCTACAGTGCCCACTTATTCTGGAGCACTCTTTTGACAAAGAAAGTGATGAACATTCAGGGAAAAAAGATTAGTAGCATGCATCTTCATATTTAATCTGATCAACGATGGTTTTTTTCTTTATTTATCTACATCGGCTTTTCCTGTCTTGTACCTGGTCCAATTCGCATTCTCTCTCTCTCTCTCTCTCACTCTCTCTCTCTCTCTCTCCCTCTCTCTCTCTCTCTCTCTCTCTCTTTCTCTCTCTCTCTCTTTCTCTCTCTCTCAACTTTTTGGGGCTTTCATAAATAGTACAAGGATTCTCTCTCCCCACCCCACACCCTCATACTTCCGTTTTTTCGTCGGTCTATTTCTTTGTCAGTCTGACTCTGTCTACACAGCGTTAGTCAAGCTCTTAACCTGCTGCGCCACAGTGGTGGGCAGGCCTCTTTCGATACCAGGTGGGAGGATTCACACGCCTGGCAGCGTTTTCCTGGAAGAAAGGACGCGAGAGAGTGGGCTCAGGAAACGTAAATTGGTTGTTGAAAGCCAGAAAAAGGGTTTTTTCCCTCTCACTCTCTCCCCCCCTCTCTCTCACTCTCTCACTCTCTCTCTCTCTC
>NW_004797544.1:453896-455084 GCF_000002075.1 Aplysia californica | reverse complement strand
TCTCTCTCTCTCTCTCTCTCTCTCTCTCACACACACACACACACACACACTCACAGACAAACACACACTCATGCACACACATACGCACGCACAGACTAAAGCTCAGTAATTTTGGGAACCGACATTTGTCCACATGAGATCTTAATAGACATAATTTGACGTCATTAGCGGAATTGTCGGGGAGGAAAACTCAGAGAGATGCTTTTGTGAGTCGGCTCAAGCCAGTGGCAATTGTGACTTCCGACACCATTTCCGACAAATTAAAGTCTGCTTCTGAGCGGAGGGTCCGGGCATTGATCTGAGAAGATCGGATCCTTGTGAGTACTACCGTGAACTGTGACATTCTGCGGGGATCACTCAGCTATATTGTGTGATGACACAGCTCAACAAGCGTCAGTAATGCCTTGTACGTCTGTTCCCCCTCCCACCTTCTGAGAGCATGTCATTAGCAAGATTGGTGTCATGCTGGGCAGACGAGAATTAGGCGACTCCATTGTGAGCAGAAACTACGTAAAAAAATCACGATCTATTACGAGTATTATAATATTAAGTATGGCCGGTCCCAGAGTGGCTCTGTAGGTCTGACCTGTAGCTCGCCTGGCTCGCACTGTGCAAATGAATGCATACATTATTGTGTGCCTGAGCAGAATCTAGAATCTAGGCGTAAGTGACCCTGTAGAATCTAGTAGTTTTTACGTGTTTCTTATTTAGATCTAGATGTAGGTCTAAATCTAGATTATAGATAGATCTAAACTGAATTAAAATTATTCACTCCCACACGAAAATGGTCGTCATGTAAACATTAAACGCGACCGCAATTGTACAGGTGCACCGAAAAAGAAGCCATTGAAACAAGCACAGAAGCTTAAGTAGATCTACTGTTGATATGATAGTATGAATCAAGTTGCATGATAGTGTGTCTCCGCCAATCCACAGGCAAGTAGCCTTGTCAAGAGTCGCCCTTCGGTCATTCACCAACCACTAGATCTAGATCAGATCTAGATCCAGAGCTAAAATCTAGATCTAGATTTAGATCTACTTTCCGAACTGCACACCCTTGGCTGGGTGCACAACAAAATCTAGATATCTAGATCTAGATCTAGATCTAGATCCACGTTTATTCAATAATTAATACTCTCTCTCTATCTCTCTTTCTCTTTCTCTCTCTCTCTCTCTCTCTCTCTCTCT
>NW_004797544.1:452050-453581 GCF_000002075.1 Aplysia californica | reverse complement strand
CATGACGTAAAGAAGAGTTGTCCCGTCTTGGTATAATTGGTCTTGGATTACACAGTACATGTGTACCTAAATACATGTATAGTAAGGCAGACCCGTCAGTTGCATACCTACACACGTCAACACACAGTGCGGCTGTGCTGAGACGCAGCGAAGCGAGTGTGCCTCGCGCTCGCTGAGACACAGGTGCCAACCCACAGTGCGGCTGTGCTGACATACACACGGCGTGCGCCAGGCGAGCTACAGGTCAGACCTACAGAGCCACTCTGGGACCGGCCTTAGAGTGACATACATACACACTGTCAAAGATCTAGCACTGGATGATGATGTCTTAGTGACAAGACATGAACATTTCTATTAAACCTGCAAAACTGGCGGATTTTTATATAGATTTTCTTTTGTGTGTGTACAGACAAATGAATGAGATATTTTGGAGATATGTGCAGTTGCAAAAATATGCTTAGGGCCGTTTTTACGCTGATAGTTGGCAAACTCGGCGTCTGGCCTTTTTCTGGGAGTCGAATGTGTGAGGGCCCAAAGAAATCCTGTACTTCCTAATTTGTGGCTTGTTTACGGTTTGACATTTCCAGTTGAAAAGAAAAGAGAGAAGGGCATTTGAAAGAATTAGCACTTGGCTCCTTTTAGCCACCGGTTTGAGAAGAGTTATTTTTAAGAGTTTACGAACGACAAGTGTTGACCCACTCCAAGTGTAGGTCCCTTGCTACCATGGGAGGCTGGAGATACACCCCAGCACAGACCTACAGGAAATCCCTACAGTACAATTACTCTAATTGTCTTAGTGGGATAATCTCTCGTGTATTAACTTCACTGCCATCGTCCAGGCCTTCCTTCTCCGTAACGTGTATATCTCTCCCCCCCAAGTGATCCTCCTTTGAGAGGACATTTTATAATGACACCGTTTAACGTACAAATTAAAATAATTTTTTTTTAAAGTATTAAGGTCATTCCAAATATTATATGAATGTACGCAAAAAAGTAAGCAATACAGTAAACAGTTTTAGAGAAAATTGCAAAAAACTTGTGGGTATGAGAACCTTTACTTTGGTTCTGAGTTTTATCACCCTAATCTATTATTAGAAACATATTCATATTCTTTTAAGCTGTATCGACTTTACAACAGCTCAGCAATAATCGACTCATAACAAGTGCTGAGGAATGTCTGTTAAATATGCAGATTTTCTCCGTGTTGCCATTTGATTGGCACTTCGCACACTCAAAGCGTGTATCCGGATGTAGGCTTCATTTACACCCATCCTCCAACTATTCTTGAGGGAGGCATTTTCAGAAGCGGACAAACGCCCATCAATCATAATTCGTTCCTCTGTTGAATGATGTCTTTTGTTTTCTATTCTTCTCTGTTTCTTTTTTGTTCGCCATGCATCCTGCGCCTACGACAGCGGAATGTGGCTGTTAACGTGAACATTCACAGCATCACGCCCTCTCCTCTATCTATCTATCTATGTATCTATCTATCTATCTATCTATCTATCTATCTATCTATCTATCTATCCTA
>NW_004797544.1:450150-451372 GCF_000002075.1 Aplysia californica | reverse complement strand
GGGGGGGGGGTAACTTCGGCTGGAAAATCTTTTTTGTCCTTTTAAACACACATTCTTGTATAAATTTTAACTGAGAAACGTTATTCAAAGGCACAAAACGTGTAAATTTGCAGTTTCCAAGGACACTACAGTCAAACTTTGGCGGTCATTTTCTCGCTTATTTTACCTTTCTGATTCCTTGGGGAACCTGATGTCCTTCTCTCGCAAATAAATCGACTTCTATTCAAGTTAGATGGGCACTTTTTCATCAAAAGAAAGGAAAATAAACAAGAAGCTTTTAAGATAATACCAATAATTACATATGCCCCAAAACGGACGACCACGTGATTTTGCCGCATCGTTACAGATATTATCTTTGCAAAGCTGAACGTTTTAGCAGGCACCGCACGAATGCCGAACTGCCGCGTGCTAGAGCATTTCTTACGCTCGTGCGCAACTGAGAGTGTTGTCTGCGACATTCGTTAAAACGATTGTGTCTTTAGGTAAGAAGTGTCTGAAAGTTAGCACTCCAGAGGCAAACACAAGTCAGGCTAAAACACCACTTGAGAGAGTTTAACCCTTTGCGTTTCGCCGAGCCGACAATACAAAAGAACTGGGCATTATGCAGAATACCGTCAGCTCCGGCGGACAAGTAAAATACTTAGCCTGTGCCTCATGAGTTTGACGTTTGAATACAAGCACAGTTCTAACTATTTTTCTAATTCTAGTCTTTTCTGGAATATGTTTTTCTCTTCCGGTGGAATAGCCTTGGCTAGTTTGACGTTCAGATCCAAGCCAGGTTTTAATTATTTTTCTAATTCCTGTCTTTCCTGGAGCATTTCTTCTCTCCCCGATGGAATGGCTTGGATTACGTCAAGTAATTCGCTGACTTTCACAATAACAATGCCTTTGACAATGATCATGTGAGGACAAGCTATTCCTACTGGACTGGGACAACACTAACACAGCAACAACAACAGCACAACGAAATTAACAAGAAAACCTCATCAACAATAAAACATCTGCTACAACAACAAAACAACCACAATGACAACATCAGCAAGAACAGCAAACCATCTACAAAACAATACAAGCAACAAAAGAAATCAATAGACATCGATGCCAGGTTCTGTATGCCAATCACTGTTTCGATATTATCCGGCTGTCAGGGAGAGGCCTTTATAACGCCATAATTTTGCCTTGTGCTTTGATAAATTATCTGATTACTTTGCTTTCTCTGTCT
>NW_004797544.1:447106-450004 GCF_000002075.1 Aplysia californica | reverse complement strand
ACACACACACACACACACACACACTCACACACACACACGCACACACACAACCACACACACACATACACACACACACACACAGTTACACTTTTCTTTCACCCGAAGGTCTTGATCACGATCAGCCATGTACATTGTAGATGTGTGTCGTCGTGGTGAAATCAAGTGCTCGTCACTTTAATAAAATTGAGATACCAACAGTTTTCCAGCAAGTTTGTACGATTTTATCGATTTTTGAAATGGCTCAGCACCTTTTATGTCCATTTAAAAACATATTTCTATGTAGATTATTACTTAAATATTGATCGAAGGCACACAAAGTAGGCCTACATTTGCTGTTTCCAAGGATATTCAAGTTTTGGAAGTCATCATACTTTTGTGTTTTCTCACTATTTTTACTACTGAAACCAGATTATCTCCATCTTCAAATTGCAAATATCTCATATTCTATTCGAGATATATGGGTATTTTTCAATCAAAGCAAAATACATGAAAAAAAAGTATTAGGATTATACGTGTACCAACAACTTTATATTAAACCCCGAAATGGACGAGCGCCTGATTCTATCGTGCCATGACACATATAGATCTGGCCACGATGAGACATTGAGAAGTCCAGTCTGTGGAGTTCCCCGAGGTACTGAAAGGTCAGTCGGAGCGGTAGATGGAGAGAGATTAGTGAGTCGGTGTACTCTCAGGAATAAGAGTGGCTTATCTCCCTGTGTAATCAAAATTGACCTAGCATCTGCAAGAAACACACACAAAGCTTTATCTCACACCTACCTCACAACCTAACGAGATTTCACTGATAATCGGCTATTTTGAAGATTTTCCCCTTAGGGCCAAACATGTATTCGGAGGCTGGTTCTATCTTTTTCTGAGAAAAAAAAATCACAAAACCATTATGTTTATCAAAATTACTCGCAGTGGAGTTTTAGCTTCATGGGCATAGTTGTCGTTTATTATGTACTTGTAATGATCTTTTGCAATGGGGAATTCCCAGCCTGTACCCAGTTGTCATGATAGATTTTCTCTTTTTTGGGGTACATTTTTGTTCCCAATTCATCTCGTGAAGGTGTCTTCACTTTCTGAACTTTCTTTGTAATTTCCTTTGCATGCAAACAGTCTCTCCACTTCATATAATTTAGCAATCATCATCATCGTCCTCATCGTCATCACCATCATTATCGTTGCACAGCTGAAAATCTAATCACAAGGAGACTTACGATACTCCTAGGTAGTTTTGAATCATCATTTCTTTGAAGTATTTCTGCTTTTCAATGGGAGCATTACAAACAACAACAACAACAACAACAACAACAACAACAACAACAGCAACAACAACAACAACAACAACAACAACCATAAAACAGCAACCAACACAATACGTACAAAATCATCATCATCATAATCATCATCATCATCATCATCATCATCATCATCATCATCATCATCATCATCATCATCATCATCATCATCATCATCATCATCTTGAGGTATAGATCTAGCATTTCTATTGTAAATCAGAAATGTGCTGAAAATCGAAAATCGATACTCTAAGAAAGCTACGAAATAACTTTATAATACGTATATTACCCGGGCACATGGCTGGTTTAAGTGGAATAAGGCTTAAATTGCCCGATTTGGCAGCGGTGGTGACGTTTGCGAAACGGGAATCACTAACTCCCAGCAGTTCATGCAATACGATATGGCATTTATAAATATGACGGCTCTTGCTGTGGTTTCCCGTCCGTAAATATATTCACTTTTATGAATAAAGACTGTGCGATGTATTTGTATCAAATAAACATAACCAAATTGACTAAAACATAAAATTAGAACAGTGTGTTAAAATTGCTGGTTTTATAATAAAATGCTGAATGGGTGACTGGGTATGTGACGTTTTCAATGTTTTATAGGATAAGAATATATGTGCACCTTCGCTATGTGCTCTATTATCGTATTTAGAATTTTGGGGACTAGCCAAATAACGATATTTGATTTGCCCAAAGAGAGCCTGTTTCTTGTGTGAGTAACAACAATTTAATTTTTTTCCCCCGTACACAAGACTTCAAAATCCCATTCTTTAGGAACAAGTACGCTTTCTTGTCAATGTTTGTTTTCATCACGCTTTCGCGGCCAAATTCGACGTGGAGAAGGCATAGATGACAAAACGAAGCTAAACCTGAAACAATGAAGTGAACATATGTATGACATTATGTCTTTGAGGAGAGGGGGTTTACCAGTCCCACAATGAAATTGAGGAATACACGTTTGATTACAACAGTTGTCATCCATATTTTTTACTAGATAAGAAAAATATGAGTGAGGCAAGTGATATACAAATGAAGTATTCTTTTATTACCGAAACGTAATCCCCAACTAGATAAAATTGAGAAAACAGGAGATGATGTCCTCAAAACCTTTCTCTTCAAAGAGATGGAAAAAGTGATGAATGCCAATGAGGTTTCTTTGTGGAAGTTAAGAATGTTGCAATTTGCCATCGATGAAAACATCAAATTCATTTTCTTACTTCCGTACTTTCGTCCTTTGTAAATCTTTCTTAGGTTCATTCTTCGTTCTCCAAAACAACATCTAACGATAAAAAGAGAAAGTAAGAAGATTTGAAACCTTTGATCTTCTATGCATTATCCTGTACAACCATTTAAGTGTTGCACTTAAGCGTTGAAGACGGATCTTTGAATTCGATTCGGGTTTAGTGTTTTTGCAGAAGCTTCCTTTGCTTCATCCCTTGGATATTTGCAATCTGAGCATCCGAGCGTAACATTCCGAGATGGAATTTGATTAGTGTTTTATCCCGAGCACGGACTGGCCTGAGAGATTAGAAAATACAAAGAAAAGAATGATAACCCAAGAGTTTGACCATCGTATAAACTCTCC
>NW_004797544.1:438518-441018 GCF_000002075.1 Aplysia californica | reverse complement strand
GTGAACATAGAACAGCATGTCAGAGTCGAAAGTCACACTGTGATCTTATTAGGCATGACGTTTCCGAATGAACTGTAACGTTTTGTAAGAGGTTGGCGCTTCGAGTTATAGTCCATCTCCGAAGCAATCGGCTCGAATTTATTGTTGGACAGTTATGAAACCTCCCCAGGCGAATCATGTTCCAATAAAACATGGATCCGAATTTAAGTCAGCTGCGTCTTAGTTCAGAGTGAAATCAACACTTGATGCACACACAGGAAAAAAACTGGTAGTTTTTTTATTTGGTGTTCATATCGTATGATGTTCATTGAACGGCATTCTAATTTCGACAAAGTTCTATATTGTAGGTGGTCCTGTGACTTCGCATTATCAATATACAATATACATATAGTAATATGGTAGAGTACTTTAAAAAGAAGAAAATCCCGCCCAATGAGCATTATTATGCATTATATAACTCCAGGAATGAGAAACACTAAATTCTACATTATATTTGCTTAACTGACTCAGCCAAATCGGCGTGCGTAAAATAATCTTGTCTCGAATTAGGTTGTGCTAAACCATAAAAAATATGTTTTGGAGAAGCAGAATTAGATAATTTTCCAGGGACAGATTAAAAAATAATATAGGTGTTTAGGTCATATAGGAGGTTGGCTTTGCCCCTGCCTATCAAAGTCCCAGACACTCAATAAAACATTTCTCCATAATAGAACCGAACGCAGGTCCTCTGCGTGCGACAGCAAAACGTCTAATCACTTCACCAGAGACGTCAGTCCAGAAACAATGATTACAACAACAACAATAATTATCATTTGTTTGTTTTAGTACGTGTTTTCGGCGCTCGTAACTGTATAAGGTCATGTGAGCGAGCGGGAGACATCAAACATTTTCAATCTGGTAGGGCTGACGATTAGAAGTGTTACTAGATAGTTACACAAATAAACATGTGGAAAATCCCCCCTCCCCCCAATCCCACTCACCCCCACCCACGCACACACTTTATTTTAGTAACAAGACAAAAAACAACGGCACCACTCAATTTAGAGCCGGCCGGTCGTTGAACTATCATTATTAGATCTTGTCTTTTTACTTTGTATTGTCTGTAGACGTCTAGCCTCATAATATGGAGAATCTGAAACAACCTCTGGGGTATATTTATGCCTTGTGCTATTTCCTGTCAGGAATTCTTTCCAGCATCACTGCTTCCGTGTAACTCGAATCTCCGCCCACACACACACCTCTCTTGCTCATTCCCTCTCATTTCTTGACCTAAGTAAACCCGGGATGACCGCCTTTGTCCATCTTCTTTCTCTCTTTCTCTTTTTCTATATACATTTTTCTTTGTCTCTGTTTTTGTCTGTCTGTCTGTCTGTCTGTCTGTCTGTCTGTCTGTCTGTCTGTTTGTCTGTCTGTCTGTCTGTCTGTCTGTCTGTCTCTTCCTTGTCTCACACTCTTTGTCTGTCTGTCTGTCTGTCTGTCTGTCTGTCAACCCCCATCTTTTTACACCTCTCATCGACCCCTCGGTTATATTATTTCTTTGCCGTTTACCTTGGAAGCTGCCTCAGTTTGTATAGAGCTGAACAACGGAACTTTCCTTTTTTTCCTCCCTTCCGTCCTTCCCTCCTTCAACAACTCCCACACTAAACCCTCTTCTTTTACGAGAAACAAAAAGAAAGACTGGCTTAAGGAGAGATTCTGCAATGGCATTGTCTTCGCTCACGGAGTAGCTCGTTGCACGGTCGACAACCGAGCAGCGAAGTCCAGACAGAATTCGATGAGTGTACGTCAGTCCTCACTAGAAGCATTGGCTTCTCAGACAAAGCATACGTATTCCACGCTAATTCGACTTGGTTTAGTCGAATTACTTTCAGGAGAGGCTAGTCGCCATAACGGGATCTCCTTCCATTTTTAGTGATCATTGACGAGTGTATAGGTTTAACGTGCCTTTCAATACTGTAAGGTTATTTAAGAGGCAGACCCTCCACACTTGACGTCCATCTCCGATAGGACCGCTTCTATTTTGAGTTGTAGAGCAATACGAAAGTGGAAAAGGTACGGGCTAATTAAGTCTGTCCTAAAATACGCGCAGAGGAAATTGGAATCTCAATCTTGTTCTCTCGTGTGCTATTCCAAGACATTGCACCCTCTCCAGTAATAAGCTGTAAATGACCTTGATGTAGCCAAGGTCTAGCGGGATCTGGGGAAGATAATTTGGTTCAGGTCTGATATTTACCTGAACGTATCAAAAGCCTTTGGGACAACATGGGTTTTCCCCAAGCGCGTAAAAAAAGTTGCGCTCTTGTTATCTCAATGACGTCATATTGTTGTCTCGAAATTATTTTGCAATGTCGATTCACAGTGTCAGATTTAAGCTAGTGGAGCTTGCCCTTAAATCTATTTATGCAAATTGAACTTTCTTTCTCTTTTTTGTTTGTTTAGTAACCTGCTCAGACACTCATTCGTCATTTGAAAAGAGGCTGAAGATGATACTGATATTGTG
>NW_004797544.1:426018-436018 GCF_000002075.1 Aplysia californica | reverse complement strand
ATGGGTAGATTCTATATCATTGTGGACAAATCTTTTGCCGTACGGTACTGGTACATGCGAGTGTGGCTCCAACGGCAATTGTGGCTCCTGCACCCATCTATTGGCAATCTCCTTTTCTCTTTGTATATTTTCTTATGAAGGAGTTGCCCATGTTTAATTAACAATCAAATATAATTCAGCAGGCCAGATGTAACCCTGTCTGTCAAGACCAACCCGGGCTTAGAGGAACACAACTTTCCAGCGGAAAGACCGAGGTACCCGATACAAATTCTCCCCACACGGAAATTTAACTCAAGTGTTTTATGTGCTACAAAGGAGAATCTAACCGGCACATCTCAGACGCCGGTTTTGATTAGACACTGTGACACCTTTCACCTTTTCCAAATCTTCCTAAGAGAACAACAGTTTCATTAGAAGCGGTATAAAAACAATGAAAGGGACGAGAACCGGCGTGTACAGCGTGGTATGGCGCAGAAACAAAAGAGAGATTACATGAAGATCAGGGGAGATAACGTTCTCAAATGCATCGGGGAACAGGTATCAATTACTTTACATTCTCCAAAAGTATGCATTTCAAAGGAGAATTTACATGGGATTTAATCCGAACTGATTTGTGTGGCATTGTGGTGAAATCAGGCGCTCATCAAAATAACATTATGGAAGAAACGGCCATTTCCCCACCGGTTGAACAACTATTCTAATCATTTTGTTTAGCTCACTACTTTTAATGTCAATCTAAAAACACATTCCTGTGTAGAGTTTACTGAAGAACTGTGACAACAGCACAAAAAAATGTGAATTTGTAGTTTCAAGATTACAACAGCTTTGGAAGTAACCAAACTTTAGTTGCCATTTTCTCGCTAATTTTACCTCTTTTACCAATGGACCTCCACCTCGTTCAATCGAAAATATTCCAACTGCTATTCTACATGGATGGCCTTTTTTCATTTAAAGAAAAACAACGAAACAAATAAACAGGCTGTAAGATGATAACAATTAATGTATATGCCTAAAAATTGACAAGACCCTGTTTCCAGCTCGTCGGGACACAATTAAATAATTTTTTACCATTCGTTTCACGCGTCCTTTGATAGCGATCATTTTGGAGCTGGGCTGCAGACAACCTTGCAGGAAAAAAAAGAAGATAAATCTACACAAAGCAATTTCCCCCTAACCCTGGAAACAGATTTGTGTCGCCTTCGTGCTTGGCGAAGAGTGCTACTTTCACAGCATAGAAGTCGGCACATTGAAGTGTGTACTTGAACCATCTGTTCCGTTCAGAAGCTGCTTCTTTCATCGAAAAAAAGATTATCATATTATTTTACCAGTAAAATACAGAACTGAATTCTAACGTAGTGTGGTGTTAAAGTCTACTAATACGAAACGCCGGTTCTGATTACTAAGTTTAGGTACTTGCTGAGTGCGCCGTGCGGTTGTAGTTGGCCTACAGCAAATATTAGCTAGTATTGGGGGAGAAGTTCATTGTTTGTAGCGATTATATGCGATTAACGTAATATATGAAAAGCGACAGAAACCGACAACACGTCTGGTGTGAGCCATACACGCGCTGCTCAAATTAGATATTTATCAAGATTGGTTGTAAATATTTCCATAGACGCAACTTAGGTCATTACTCAAGAGACAGGGAACTTCGACCATGTTTGTAAGTGTCTTGTAAGTGTCACTTAACTATAACGCCCCTTTAAGTGGATGGTTGGGGGTGCCAGTGATAGGTCTTGCTTCTGTACTTCCCCGCTGTTAATTCTGTTTGTCTTACTGTTCTTCAGCATTCAATGAACATAATTGTGTCAATGTGCTTCTCTTAGCCCAATCAAATAAAAAAACAAAAACAAAAACCCAACAAAAAACGTACCTATAAATTCAGTTCAATTATTCAAGAGGCAGGATCTCCGAATTTAACGTCCGTCTCCAATAATGCTGAATGACTTTAAAACTGCAGAAATGAACCTGAGTTTAAACGCTTTGTTAGGGATTTAAAACAGGGTCATCCGCTCCGTAGACCAGCATGATACCAACTGAGCTAACGAAACGCCTTTCTGTCAGGATAACCAGGGCTGCAGAATCTCCTGCAGGAAGATACTCAATGCGATAAACAGACTTTCTTCCGCAGGATTCCAACATGCACCTTTTGCATTCACCAATACTTCTCAGCTCAGCAAAATTGAAACTGTTGTCAACGAGAAAAAGAATCAGATATGAAATTAGTTCATAATAGGGTAAGAAATGTCATCCCAAGTAAATCCTCCTTATACCCCCCCCCCCCCCCTTACACATATGCCAGCGCGCGCGCGCTCGCACACACACACACACACACACACACACACACACACACACACACACACACACACACACACACACACACACACACACGTGCACATACGCACACACTTAGGCATATACAGCCACAGACACAGTTTTGCCCCAACGCCGTCCCCTATTCCCCCTTTCCCTATTTCCCCGGCTTCGTTTTATTTAAAGTGCATCATACCGAGGAAGTAAAAAGAAATCTAAGAAATTATGATTGCTTACCTCCAGACCTTGAAATTTAAGAATTCATTTTCTTCAGATGAGAAGCAATTTTCTCTGTTCTAGAATTAATTCTAGAATAAGATTAGGAGAAAGATTACAAGATCCAACTTAATTCCCAAAAGGTTGAGTTTTAGGCGAAAGCGATTAGGCTCATTAAAAAATGAAAGCTAATAAGTTAGCGAAGCAAAGCAAAGCAAAATCCTAACGAAAAGGGAAACACAGAACAGGAAATAACTACAGGAAGTTCCAAGAGAGGAATGTGGCACAAGACAAAATAAACGAAATAACATTTTCAAAAACCCGCGGTTGGGAAAATTACTAGATCTATGTGTTTGGGACTTCCGAATGATTGGATTTTCTGTAGGATTCTCTCTCCATCCAGTTGTTCTTTTAATCTTTTGCACTTTAAAAACTAAATGAACTGGAGTAAAATAAGACGGGAAGATAAAAGTGTTCGTTTGATAATAATCCTATTGCTTGTTTGAGAGCATCCGGGCAAAGAAATATGTAGCGAACCATGGTTGCCTAACTCTTGTTTCAGATCTGGCACTGTATTACGAGTCAACTGCTGTTCTCAAAAAGCTATAACAATGTTTCTGTACCTTTCAAACTCACTATTAGATACACAATACAAGTCGGATAAACAGAAGTAAATCCTAAACATTAAGCACTTCAAAACAAAAAGAAACGGACCACCCACCCCCCCAAAACCCCCCCCCAAAAAAACAAAAAACAAACTCAGAAAAAAACCCCAACAAAGCGTCACTACTACATCAAAAGAGGTTTTGGCGACCCCTGACAAGGGTAGAAACATTCCCCCTGTAGATGCCGCGGTGGTTTATTTGTATCCACTTGGAGTTTAGTTTAAGGGGAGGGGAAAAAGGGGAAATTTACTGTCGTAAACATTAGCGTCATACGAACGTGCACATTCAATTTATCCCTGGAACCACTGCACGTAAATTACCACTTTGGATAAAGGTATGAAAAAACACCCATAAATAATCCAAGCACATTGTGTGAAAGCCTTGATGCGGAAAAAACAGAGATTGGAATGATAATAGAAATTATGCCGTTTTGCTAAAATTCCCAGTTTCAAACGAAGCCTTAATTATGATCCCCAAAACACGGTATCTCTTCCGCGCGTGACTCTAATGCGCCTCGTAATGTGTATCCTGCTGCTACTGATGATGCTGCTTTGATTATTTGTTGTGTTTTTTTAAAATGAACAAACGCATATTTCTGAGACCCCAATCAATTAGAAAAACCCCCGTTGTCACGGCAGACACTGTCTGACATGATTCTTCATGAACAAAAAAACAACAACAAACCAACAATCGAAAAAACAAAACAAAATAACCAAAAAAAACCCACTCCCAGGATGGACATCACTATACGGTATTATACTAGGTTTGGCGATGTTTTGACTTCTGTTAGTTCAGGGCGTTAGTTGTGTCTGCACCTTAGACTTGAATAAAAGTTATTTGAGACCGAGCACTGTTATGATCGCCGTCTTTTGTCTCCATAAAAAGTTCCTTGTACCGGTGCAAGCCATGGGCGCCCAAATGAAAGACAAACCCCTCCCAGTCTCGCTACAGTCAGGTGCACGCGTAACCTTTTCATCTTGACCTTTCATTTGGTTCCTTATAGAGTCATATAGCGCACTTCATTGGGAACCGGACTTACGTTAGAGTACAGTCTTAGATATTATAATGCAAGTCTATGGTTTGCACTTTCTGACCTTTTCTTCCAGACACCTTATTAAACATTAGACACTGCGTTACTGTTTTAGTAAGACAGGAAAATTATTCCCACATCCCAACCTCCTGGCTATCCTTATGTCCACTGGACGCAAGTACGGGTATTTATTGTTGGCGGGTGGTTGGCTGGTCATCTGGGGTGGTTTGCTCCTTCTTTCCTATCAAACATACTGCCATCTGTATTCCTCCTTCTTTTTTGTTTTTTACTCTCTCGTAAACATCTCTAGTCTTCAGCACTTATAAGGCCTAATTATGTTGCAAGAGCCTTAAAACTTTTACTGAAACTAATTATGCTTTGTCGTTGGCCATAGATTTACACGAGACAGAAGTCAACTGCGTAGCACCACTCGGAGAAGATACATGTACTACATGTAGAATAATTTTGTAGTCCCAAGTTCAGTTTGACTACCCACACACAAAGAGGGCAAAGATTGCCTTGACACCTTGTCTAGCGTTGTCTTACAGGAGGTTTACATCAACAGAAGACGTGTTGAACAGCGGACCGGTAACGATTGTGAAATACGTTTGTACCTGAATATGTCGAGCATACAACGTGTTTGGGGCATAATATATTCAGCATGGAAGATGATGGTAATATTGTTACAATGTTCCTGATGAAGCCAGAACGGGTAGAAATGCTGAACATTAGTTGATAGTACCATAACATTTCCCGAAAGAAACTCAAGGCACTATAGTTTTATTCACGAACTAAACCACAACGATGATGATGATCATGATAATAATTATGATGATGATGATCAGTTGAGAAAACAGCGAAGATGTTTATAGGGAAAATGTTGATGGAAATGAGGTGAGCAAGCTGAGGATAAACGAAATAAACATTTGAAATAAGCACCTTCAATATTTTGGGTTTCTCCGCTTATAAATGTCTTTCCAAGTCTTGGCAGCAGACTGTCTATTTACATATTACAGTTTGTTAGTTTTGTCATATAGCCCTAGCCTTGTAAACACGGCGCTGATTAGCACCTTGCACTCGGTTGCATCCATTTTGTGAGCAAGCGAAGACTTTAACACGTGTAGTTTGAAATCCTTTCCACGGTCGTTGACGGTGGAATTTTACCGTTGTCGTAAAACAGAAATAACGGACAGGCGACAAAAATTATCTAGGCCGTTAACGATGGGCTGGTGTGACCGCAATGCAGTTATGCAGGTACATAATTTTGAGTATTTTGCCAGTCGGCCGTTATCGGTTGTCTGTCCAACAGTTATGGTGTGACCGCGCTGTTAGTCTGTTCACCAGATCGTGGGTGGGACTCTCGAAATAACGTAGTTGCTTGACAGAGTGAGAGGAACGTATCGAAAGTACCCCCCCCCCACCCCACCCCACCCACCCCTAAACAAAACAAACAAATAGATACACACAGGAACGAACAAACAAACAAATAGATACACACAGGAACGAACAAACAAACAAATAGATACACACAGGAACGAACAAACAAACATAGATACACACAGGAACGAACAAACAAACAAATAGATACACACAGGAACGAACAAACAAACAAACACGTAAATAAAAGGCCAAAAGAAACAAACACCAACAACCAAAATAATTTTGTCTCACGAGCCAAACTGCTTCAGGGAACGACCCTCTCCGCAAGCACACAGTGCAAGTTAAACAACCTCTATCAAGTTCCCAAACACAACATTGTTTGCACGCTCTGCGCTCTTTGACATGTTTATTTGTCATCATCTCACTTCTCAAGAGACGCCAAAAACGTAAGCAACTTAATCAAAACATTCCAACAACAACAACAGCAACAACAATAGCAACAACGACAAATGAAAAGTTTTGACCCACATTATATTTTCTTCATCCCCTGCGTTTACAAAAAGAGTTTTTTAAAATGTTGCGGTTGTCTACACATCTCAAGACAGACGACAGCTCAGTATAGGACTAATTACCGTTTCACAATAATCCAACTCCTTTCGGTTTCAGAAGGATTTGAAGAAAGTAGTATAGTCAAGAAGACGAGTAAATTTTTTGAAAAAAATGTTGCAAGTCTGACGAAGCCTCGAAGTTGGTTTTTTTTTTGGTACGTCTTTTACGGCGCTCGCAACTGCTTACGGTCATATGAGCGCGTGAGACACATTTAAGATTTTTCAGTTTGGTAGGAATCAATTTTGAATTTTGCCCGAGGGAAGAAAGTGGAAAGGAAAGCAGACGAAGGAACATAGAGAGCAGGAAAGGAGGTGAAAGATGAACATCTCAAAGAAGAAACTTTCCTGTCATTGTCAGGTTTCGAACCTGGGACCTATTCAATGAGAGGCGTACACGTAGCCTCTAGACCACGAGAGCCCCCAGCCTCGAGTTTGCCTCATTGCCTCGATTGAATCGACCTACAAGAACGCTCTCGAAGTCCGATCGTTTTGTGGAGTTTCCAAGGCTTTTAACCTGTTTGTCTCGGTCTAATCAGCGGAGACGGACGTTGAATTTGGGGGTCCCTTCTCTTAAATGACCTAATAGGGTTGATAGTCGCGTCAAACTTAAATAGTTTAAAAAACTTAAATATCGGTTAACACCAAGCTTTATGCTCGTCCCAACGAGTCAAGTTGAGGGCGATTTAAGATTGAAACGACCCAGACGAAAACAGGGCTCGAAAGTTGAGGGAAAGTCAGTGAAATTGTCTCAATGACAATGACGATAAGATCTGGCTTAAGCAGTTAGTTGTCGTACTCATGTCAATGTACATTTCTTTTTTTTCCTTAATAGTTTTAGAGACAAAAGAGCCTTTTTTAAAATCAAGACACCTCCACACATCAATTGTACTTAACTGATGTAGGCTTAATATTTAGTGGATCATATCGTAACGAGGCAAATCCTCAGAGTCATTTCACAGTCGCCCAAATCAATTTCTGATTGTTTCCAGATAAAGCCGAAGCTCAAATAAAGACATTAAGGGACAAAGTACAAAACAGTTTTGCTCTGTTTTGTCACCCCCCCCCCTTCTAGTTTTTAACTGGAAAATAACGAATGCCTAAGTCTTGGTATTGATTGTCTTTTTTTGTTGTCAATTTTCTCAAAACTTTGAAATGACTTGCACGCATGTGAAATGACGCTGGCAAATTTTCTACTTAAATCGATTAAGAAAAAAAGAATTGTGCACTCAGGGACCTGTTATTTTTCCGGGTGCGAGAGCCGATTCCGTTGATTCGACAAATCGGATCGCTGTACACTCGTTTTACGTCATCTTGTTTCATTAAGCAATGCAGATTAAAAAAGCAAAACAAAAACAAAAAAACAAACAAACAAAACAAAGCAAAACCAAACAAACAAAAGACAAACGAAACCTCAAAACAAAACAAAAAACCAACTGTCATGGAAGCATTAATTGTAACATGTTTAAATGAATGGGCTTTGCCAAAGAATGTCCATTTATTAAGATTTATGATTGTCGTTGTTTGTATGAATATCAGTAGAGTTCTTGTTTTAAATGTTGATGACTTCTGCGTAGGTTTAAAAAAACCCATCTAACAACTTTTTTTGCCATCAACGTTGATCTTTTTCTTCTTATAGGCACTGCAGCGTCTCTGTTAAGTCATGAAAGTACTCTGTGTTGTTCACGATATTGACGTTTACTCGTAGAGTTTTCCCTTCATGTGAATAAGATAATCGTAGTCGTTGTTTCTGAGCAGCCTCATTAATATTGAAAATCAGAAAGGCAATGGCGATGAAAATGGCAATAACAATGACAAGGACAATGATTGACAATCTTTAAGCATCGCTCTGGGAACATTTTGTATCGGTCACATACAATGGCAGTAGTGTTAAAGGGTCAGGTGCACCAATGCATAAACTCAACAGCAGAGAACCTAAACGCAAGTTGAAAAAGTTTTTAAAAAACTTGTATTCTCAATAAGATGGCCAGTGGGATGAGACTCAATATTTTCGAACGCCGCCTGAACTCGATCAAGGTTTTATACCCTGTTATCCACGCCTAACGGCGAAATGAAGTCAAAGATACTTAGCTTTAATGTCAATACGTCATACGGTAGCGTGGGAGGAGCATATTTGCTGAAGGTACACAGGCGTTCTTTAACTGTGTTGCCAATGCTTCTTCGCACATCAGTAAAGAATACAAATTTTTCTTATTCTTCGATTGTTTTTCAGCTAACGTTGGATAGATTTCCTTGATTTAAACATTTTGCTGGGTTTCTATGGCCACGAGATGGAGACGTTTTGTCCTTCATTTTTCAAAGCACGCTATGATAAAAAAAACCCACAACAATTCTTTCATAATATGTTTTAAAAAGCTTGTGCAGGTCTAGCCAGTGACTGATATTTTAATAAAAAACCTTTGCGTATTTCAAAGTGACAGCACTCCCTAAATAATGAACCTATATATATATATATATGATGTCCTCTTGCTTTTAGGAACGCAAAATGGATGATTTCTTCCAAACTGCAATAACACGTTTTAAAAATAACATTCTTTGTAATCCATTGGGTGAAAAACTCAACTTCAAAATGTCACCGGCAATTATCATACCAACACCTCACAGATTTTGATCCTCCAGCCAACGGAATATTATGACACTCATAATTAAAGGAAGCAATAATTGTTAAACGTCAACGTTATCCTTGAAAACAGAACCATTGGCTCTGAATAATTACAGGTTCTTCTTTTACAAGTAATTAAAACGTCAGCTTCATTAGCCCGAACAGCTTTTGTGGCCACATACACCATTTAAACAAACTGGATTTTAACTTTGCCCAACGTTAGAGTTGTGCCAATTTCAACTCTACCATTCAACATTCACGATTTTCGTTTTTCACAGCTATTCGAAGGGTGGCAGAGCCATTCGAACGACTAGGTATTTTTTATGGAAAGTGGATTTTCATCTAATTTTTCTCAACCCGTCTTGAAATTAGAGCATGTTGTCCAAAATAATTGGGGTGAATACAGCCGTACGTTGGACTGGATGATTGCAAGATGAAATGGTAGGTGGTGCCAACGAGTCACTTATAAAACCTGCCCGTAAAAACTATCCTCTACTTTTGAATATTCACCTAACACACAGTCTTTTGCCCAAGAGCCACTGGCTGTAGATTATCGTAGCACAATGAATGGTTTTGCAAGAAATTAACAGTAGGCAGGCCACCCTTCTTGCTAATTGACACATATGTAGTAAAGCAATAATCAGCAACTAGTATTCGAATAGCACACGGGTTTCTAGAGGGACGTTCTGGTAGATCCTTTATTTTAACTTTTCCTCTGTTGTTTTTGTCTGTCTGTCTGTCCGTCTGTCTTTCTTTCTTGCTTTTTTCGCAGCACTAAATGACCATCATTATGTCGATATGATTTTCTTTTCAACAAACAATCACATAGCATAAATGTTGACTTCATGTTTCGAACCGTTGATGAAGTTTCGTTTCTTTAAAGTCGTACAGCAGTGCTCAGCACCAAGCTCTTTGCAACAATCTCGGTGGGAGCTGATGCTTATCTCAGGTCATTGCCTCTAGTGGTGGGGGTTGTCCTTAGCTCTCGCGTATTCGTCAGCAAAATGGGTGCACTTAAAGTTCTGTCATAATATATTTAGGTGGTGTTGCCCCGCTCCAGTGCAGAGTTGTGTGTGGCGTGTGCGGGTTGTCGGTTGTTTCGTTTAATGTTGAATTTAAAGTAGGGCCTATGTTTTTTTAACGTTTCAGAGACATGCCAACACACACA
>NW_004797544.1:421618-424097 GCF_000002075.1 Aplysia californica | reverse complement strand
AAGAGAGAGAGAGAGAGAGAGAGAGAGAGAGAGAGAGAGAGAGAGAGAGAGAGAGAGAGAGAGAGAGAGAGAGAGAGAGAGAGTATACACAGGCACGTTTGCGAATACATACACATACCCCTTGCCAAATGAAGAAACGTGAACGCTTAATTAAATTCTATGCTCACGTATGCAAATGCTTGTAGACACGAGCTCACTCGCGCGCACGCGCTTACACATACAGTTAGATAACAGGGCAACGGGGTATGAAGGCTATTACATCTCAGTGTGGAATGTGCGAAAAGAGATGATCTAATACTGAGCTTCTCAGACGCTTTTCTCTTTCTATTCACGTCTGTCTTCGTGTTAGAAAAACAAAAACAAAAGCGTCCATAAGGACCTCCCACTTCACATAAACGAAACAATAATTAACACGAAACTTAGCAGGGAGATTGTAACTTCACATTTCGCTTAAAACCGTTTCATCCCGACACCATGTTTGAGAAAGCTAGCTGGAGTATAGTCTCTGCTCGTTTTATCATGGGTGACGTAAGTTACACCTCTTTAAGAAATAACGTTTTCTATCCGATTTCGCCTGTTTATTTTTCTTTCCTTTTGTTTGTCCGTTCTTGTTTTGAGATGTTGCCGTTTACCTGTACAGCTCCTTTCTATAAAGCTCACTCTCTTCCTGTTTACTGTTTGTCTGTGTCTCTCCTGGCCCTCTCGTTTATTTTTGTCGGTTCACTTCCCTCGGATCTCTCCCTCTCTCTTTCTCTGATTGACTGCCTGCCTGACTTTCATCCCCCCTCTCTCTCTCTCTTCATCTCTTTTCATCTTTTGCTCTCTATCTCTTTATATCTCTCTTGGTATCTCTCTGTGTATCTCTCTGTGTATCTCTCTCTCGCGTGCGCTATCTCTCTTTCTTTCTTTCTCTGTAAACCCCCCCCCAACCCCCCCCCGAAACAACAACAACAACAACAACACAAAATCCTCTCACATAATAATAAAATATCATTATGTGAGGCAATGTCGTGAAATCGGCGGTTGTCAAAATAAGAAAATCAACGAAAATGGCATTTTTTGACCACTATGGCATTAAAAAAAATCTTACTTTTAGTTTTCTTATCAACATAGTTTATATCCATTTAAAAGCACATTTCCAAGTCAATTTTCCTGATAAACGTTGATCAAAATGTCCCAAAAAAGTAAATTTGCAGTTTCCAAGGTCTCTCAAACCTCGGAATTTGCCAAAATTTGGAGGCCATTTTCTCATGAATTTTACTTCTGCTACAAGGCGACCTCTACCTTTTTTAAACGTAAATAAATCGACTTGTATTCAAGATAGATGAGTATTTCTTTCACCAAGAGCAAGGCAAATCAATGGGCTATGATTTTACCAATAACTTTATATGCCTAAAAATTGACCGCGCCTGATTCCACCGCGTCGTGACACATATTTATATATACATGTAATAACATTATAATATAGCATATCTCGTATATAATATGTCTCTCTTTCACACACACACACAAACAAACACACAAACACACACACAGACAAACGCACGCACACACAAACACACTTACACACATACACATCCTTCCTTTTGTGATCTGTCTCCATTTTCACACTGTGACAAATCACTCCTCCTGGGTCGTTACGTAATTCCCCAGACAACGTCGATCTGATGGCATCCAGCTGTCCTGATTGTTTCCCGTGTCAAAATTGTTCAATGTCCACCATGGGTGGTAAAGGTTAATCCAAAACATAATAATCATAACAGAAACTGTTGACGAAAACAACGTAACGGAAATTCAAAAACAAACAAACAGAAAACCCTAACAAAACAAAAACAAAAACCAATTAAAAACACCACCACCAGCAGCGACAACAACATAGACGGTGAAAACAACCAAACCGCCGGGAGAGCGACAGGAATAGTAAAATATCAACACTAACAAAAACACCACTGCCGCCACTATCAACACTACCACCAGAACTTCCGATGCCACCACCACCTCCGCGGTCACCATCACCACCACCACCACTACCACTACCACTACCACTACCACTACGGTACTACCACCGATGCCATCTCCACCACCATTACCACTACCATTACCACCAGCACCATCACCACCACCACTACCAACACCGCTATCACCACCACCACTACCACCACCGCCACAGCTACCACGACCACCTCCGCCATCTTTATCACCACCAACACCATCCCACCCCCAACCTCCTTCATGTAGAAACTATATTAGACTTTAAGATATATTATTTTTAAGTTTAAAAAAAAAGACCCTGTCAGACGTCAGATGAGACCCAGATGTCTTTCTAAAGTAAGGAATCGCAGAAAACCATCTTTTATTTATCTATTCATTATTGGTACCACGCGTTTCATGTTCATTTTTATGGATACATAGTTACACTTTCAGTTTCTTTCAACTACCTCGTATTGATTCTTTCTTTAAAAAATCTTGAGCCCCCCCC
>NW_004797544.1:417717-421341 GCF_000002075.1 Aplysia californica | reverse complement strand
CAGAGAAGTAGGGAAAGGATGGGGTGGGAAGAGAGGGAGGGCACGGATGGGATGAGGCGGCTAGTAACGATACCCCAGACGTGCGCGTTCAGTTACGTCAAAGTCGTCTACAAAGACGGGGCTTTTTATGTACATTACATCTGTTGCGTGCTTGATGAAAAGGTACGATCATCGCTCTGGGTTTTTATCAGAAGACTTAATTTGTTTATGAAAATATGCAACTTTTCTACTCGTACGTCCCTATCAACTCAGTTTAGATCATTTAAGAGGCTGGATTTGTCGGTGCCTGTCAGAGCCAACCTGGGCTGAAAGTGGGAACACAACACCTCAACGGGAAGGCCAGATACTCGATTACATATATTTATTTCCGCGCTCAGGAACTGAACTCAAATCTTCGGAATGCGACGGCAGAGTGCCTAACGGCTTCACCACAGACGCTGTTTGCAAAAGTTCTTGAAGCTGTATGTTGCAATCTGTTGTTGTTATTATGTTGTAATAGAACTAATTTGCATTGGTGTGGCCTATTCAACGCTTTGTAAGGTATACATATAAAATAATTTTAGATAATTGTCTTGTAATAGGAAACAAAGGAAAGGGAATACACGTTGACAAGTGGGCTGTCTATATATCACTTGTAAAGCTTTTGCAAAAAAACATGAAGTTTGGTCTTAAATATTCCTGTATTACCCTATCAATTTCTGTATCATTCACCTAATCACAAACAAAGGCAGAAAATCAGACGGCCCATGTCAAAGAGAGAGTGAGATGGATTAATGGATGTGCGGTAGGTAAATGTTGTTAATAAGATTAATAAAGGTGATGATAATAACGCCAGTGATAAAAGATACATAAAACAAAACAGACAAACATTGAATGGTTATTAATGCTGTAACCACTGTGTGTAGAACAGTTTTGTTTTGTTTTTGAGCCTTGCCATCTCTGTGGTTTTTGTAGATGTATTTAAATCCTGTGTTTCATACAGCTGTTTCGCTCATTCCAATTGTTTTATCTTAGTTGTGGTTGTTGACTTTGTTTGTTTCAGGTAAATGTTTTGCCTGTTGCAAGGAAAAGCAATCAGCAAGGAATTATTTTCTTTCCGCTGAGGTGGAATGATAACAAGGGTTAAGTGTTTTTTGGTATTGTCCCACATTTGAGGAAATTTTGTACTGTGGAGATATGTATCAGCAGAAATTTTGGCCTCGAGTTCCTTTTCTCTATTTCTTTGCTCCCCCCCCCACACTCCACTCCGCCTCTGAAATAACTTAATTATGTTGCCAGGCTAAATTCTGTTTCCAACATTTGCCAATATCATGATGCTTTCTACATAAAAACGGCGCAGAATAGTTTCGAAAAACCTGAAACATACGTCCAAAGAGGAAGAAGTGGCCACAATTTGCTAAAATAAAAACTTTCCACGTACTTGCATTTTTAAAAAGAAATTTATGATTAAAAAACAGCTTTGTTGCAAATCAAATGTGATGCATCGTGGTAAAATCAGTGGCTCGTTAAAATAATCATTTTTAAGAAATCAACACGTCTCCGCCAGTTAGGTAAATTCTATAATTTTTGTGTGTTTGTTTTGGGCTCAAAACCTTTTATGTCAACTAAAAACATTTTGTTGCATGGAATTTGGTGGAAAAAACACACGAATCAAAGGCTCCACAAAAAGTAAATTTGCAATTTCCAAGGACACTTAAAATTTGGAAGTCAGCATAATTTGGCGGCCATTTTTACGCTTATTTTACCTCTGACTTGTGATGACCTCCACGTCTTTCAGATGCAAATATTTCTACTTCTATTCGAGATAGATCGGGTATTTTTTCATCGAAAACGAGATAAATTAACAAACCGTAAGATTATATCAATAACTCAATATGCCCCAAAACTGACGGGCGCCTGATTCCTTCTTGTCATGATATATTACTATAATATTATGATAATTTTTTAATGACCCGATATACAATAAGGGGTTATTTAAAAGCAAGGATCTCGTCATTTATTGTTAATCTCCGATTGGATCTAACCAAAGCTTTCAACGTGCCATTCAACACACACACACACACACACACACACACACACACACACACACACACACACACACACACACACACACACACACACACACACACACAGATATTATACACATAAAAGAGCTGAAAAGGACAAGAGGAAACACCGCCTTAGTATGAGATCACAAAGTCTTTAACGCCTCAACTTGAAAAAAAAAATTTCATTAGGTGCTTATTGGCTCCACAAGAGAACATTATATTCTGAATTAAGTCTAACTTTTCAATATTTTCTCGAATCACTCATTTTGGCCCCTCCTCCTCCCCCCCTTCAAACCCCCCACTCCAAATCCCCCCTTCCCCAAACTCCAATTTTATTCCGCCCCATGCTTCTGATTGTTTGTGCTATTTAGCAGTAATTGTTAATTCTATAGAGAACTTTAGCTCGAAATAATATTAATATGCTGTCTTTGCTTGTAAGCAAAGTTTTGCACTTCAAATTACCACGCGATATTCCAGTGTCAAGGTTGTAAGTCATTTAAAAATGTAAATGTGTCTAGTGAAATACTTCTACATCAGGTTAAGGTGGTGGCGTAATTCTGTTACTTATAACTCTGTAAACTTTTATCTGAATTCTTTTTTCCATTTATTATTAATTTTTTTTTACAATTTCTCTGAAAACCTTTGTTTTATCTGGAACATTTCATATAGATGACCAATTGAAATTACATAACAAGGGCTGAATGAAGTCTCCAAAGAGGGTGATGAAGGTGTTCTTTTTTATTTGTGGGGGTTGGGGGCGGGGGCATGAGGAGATGCATGAGTGAGACCATAATGATGCCACAGCTATCACTCTCTACATCTATCCGTGTGGTAAGATAAAAAAAATTGGATCATTTTAGAGAGATGAACAATTGAAATTGCATAACAAGGACTGAATGAAGTCCCCTGAGAAGGTGATGTAGATGCTTGGGGCTAAGTTGGAAAGGGGGGGGGAGGGGGGCGTGAGTGAGGCCATTACGATGTCATAACTATTAAGATCACTTTCGATATCTATCCGTGTAGTAAAACCAAAAATAATTCCTATCCCGTTCATTGTTGGATGTAGACCATGTATTCCATTTTTACAAAAGTGAACAATTGAAATTGCATAACAAGGATCAAATAAAATCCCATGGGAAGATGATGCAGATGGTTTGGGTGTAGGTGGAAAGGGGGGGGGGGTGAGTGTATGGCGTGAGTGAAGCCAATATGATGCCATAGCTATAAAGATTACTCTCGATATTTATTAGTGTGGAAGAACAAAAAATAATTACTATCCCGATCATTGTTAGATGTAGACCATGTATTCCATTCGAAAATTTGCCGAAGTGACAACGGCGCGGCAAAAGTCTCAGGTTATATCGGTAATTTCCCTCGTGACATCTAATTATTCTTCTACAAAAATCCGTCGCTATAAACTATTTATCGCCGGCGGATGGATAAGTTTGTAGGAGTAATACGGTTTCCCGAGAATATGAAATAAGCATATGAAGCAATGGAACTTTTGAAATAATGGAGGATAATGGCCGATGTTTCTAGTTTGCGACTTTGACAATCTTCTCCGGAACCCCCCCCC
>NW_004797544.1:413460-417617 GCF_000002075.1 Aplysia californica | reverse complement strand
CCCCCCCCCCCCCCCCCTCCCAACAAAAAAAACACAAAAACGTGAATATTTATAAATGGAACCACCCAAGATTTTAAATCTTACCGAGTTTGGGAAATGTAAAGTGAGAGTAAAAAGTATGGTCTTAAAACATTTATCAACATATGACGTTACGGTTTGCAAATATTGACCAACTGTCAAAATACCGCGTAGCATTTTCAGGCCAACTAGAAAGAAGGATAAAATCAAATAAAATGTATTACCCGCCTTTCTCAATACTCAGTCATTATTTTAAAGGTCAACATCTGCGCTATTTTGAAAACGAAATGTCCAAATCTGAAACAAGATAAGTCCCACTAGGAGACCGTGATTTATCTTTCTCTGAGACAGTCACTGCCAATTTCTTGGAACAGTCAGACTTTGTGAGGCGTCGTAGTGAAATCAGGCGCTTGTTAAAACAATGGAATCGGAGAAACAGATGACATTTTTCCCATCGTTGGTCAAGTTTTATAGACTTTTCTTTTTGCCTCAACACCATTTATATTAATTTAAATACACATAATTTTTGTTTGAATGTTACTGAAAAAAAACTGACCATAGACACACACGCAAAAAATGTAAATTTGCAGTTTGCAAGGACACTATAGCTTTGAACGTCATCAAACATTGGCAGCCATGTTCTCACTAATTTTACCGTTGACACTGAGCGACCCTTACCTACTTCAATCGCAAATATTTTAACTTCTATTCAAGGTAGGTGAGTGATCTTTTCATCTAAAGCAAGGCACATGAACAGGCTTTAAGGTGATACCAATATCTCCTTATGCCCAAATAACTGACGAACGCCTGATTCCACCGTGTCGAGACACATTTTTAAATTCGCATCTTGTGCCAACAGCGCAGCTCTTGAGGTGCCTCTGGGGAACTGTTCGTTGACTTCTCACAGACAATATCTAACCCAAGAGTCTCCGGGCCGACCCTTTGTGGGGAGATTGTTTCTTGATCTCAGAGTCAGTGTCTGAGGGGATTTTTTTAGGCTGCTGGCGGATTTTCGGGTTAAAGAAGTGGGTATGTGGATGGTGTAAACATTTATGCGTGTGAGAGAAATTGTTTGTGTGCGTGTGTGTGTGTGTGTGTGTGTGTGTGTGTGTGTGTGTGTGTGTGTGTGTGTGCATGTGCTTGCTCATGCTCTTGTGTGCCAGTGGATATGCACACACATAAATGCTTTCTGTGTGTGTATGGATGTGTGTGTGTGTGTTTTGTGGATGAGAAAGATCATTATTCATTTTTTTTTAAATTTGCAAACTTATTGTTCTCTTTAACAAGTGAAATGTGTGCAGGTGTGATAAGTTTGTGAATTAAAAGTCGTTACACACAAGTGTATAAAGTTTGCCTGTTTGTCTTATTTTTTTGTACTGGGTGAATTTCAAATTAGTGCTGCATACTCGTTTTTTGTTAGACCAAGGGGTATCCTTGATAAGTGGTTTAGTGTTTGACTACGATGAGAAGGTTGTGAGTTTGATTCCCATCTTTCTTGACTACAATATAAATTAAATCTATAGAAAAGGTACTTTACCCTATTGTCCTCAATCACCACATGAGCAAGGTGGATCAAACTGACAGCACGAAAGCCCTCAACAGAAGGGAATGAACAACGATGTTCCGCTTCCACTCCAAACTCAGCATACATACATTGTACCTACCACCTCAACAACCAATGTGCTAGCTTTGTGACCACGTCTATGAAAAGGTCTAACATCTGCTCTTTGAGTGTCCCAAATTACGATCTCCAATGGCATCTTTCTCCCAGCCTTACCAGTGGGTGGTTGGCAGGTGCTCTGATGTGGTTTGCTCCTTCTTTCCTATGAAACAATTATTGTCTTTTTCTCTCCTCCTTTTTTATGCCTGTTACTCTCTTGTAACACCTCTAATCTAATATTCGGCACTTATATGACCTTATTGTGTTGCAAGTGCCATACAACTCTTACTAAAACTATAAAAAAGACAGCCTTACCACAGACAATGCCCTATACTGCAGTAAAGAACAACTTTTGAAGACTGCCACATCTTTTAAACATAACACTGGGCGGACGAGTATAATAATATGTGTCACGACGCGGTGGAATCGGGCGCTCTTCAATTTTGGGGCATATGGAGTATAATTGAGTTATTGCCATCATTTTAAAGCCTGTTCATTTGCATTGCTTTTGATGATAAAAGACATTCATTTATCTAGGATATGTCAAGATATAAGCAATTGAAGGCGGCGGGGGTTGCATGGTTTCAGAAGTGAAATTAGCAAGAAAATGGCAGCCAACATTGAGTTATTTTCTTAGCTTGAGAGCCAGTGGAAACAAAAGTTTACTTCTTTTATGACTTTAATAATGCACTTTTTTCAGTAAAATCCACACAGAGATTTGTTCTTTCAAGGGCGTGAAAAGTGTTGAGCCAAAAGAAGAAAATTCGATAAAAAATTCCCAAACCCGCGGAAAAATGCCAGTTTCTTGACTTCCATTTTTTTGACGAGCGCCCGATTTCACCACACTGCCTCACATATGCTTTTAAAAGTTAAAAGCTACTGAAGCAACTGGATTAACAACAACCCTTTTTTCTCACCTGCATGCTGTATATCGTCCCTTGGAGATAACTTGAAGTAAACATGGGACTGACAGAGGACTATTGGGAAGCCCTTTGAGCTTTCAGAGGGATAAAAAAAAAATAGATTAGCACTTTTACTATAAATTCTTCTTATTAGCTCTGAATCAATTCCCAACTAAAATTCTTCTTATCTCTAAATGGATTCCCTTCCTTCATGCAATATTTCTCGTTGATGTCTCCTTTGTATCCACCAAATCAACTTGTATTTTTTAAAATTCGCTGTGACCTAACCAACTGACACAGGAATATAATTGTTAATGACGCTTTAAAAAGAAATCTGAACTCAAAACTCAAAAACTTCAAGACCTAAGGCAAAGGAAGGCTGTTGAAACAGAACTTTGACCATAGCATACGTGGCATGGGAAGGCAGTGAGCTAAAACAATATTTATTTTAGGTTGTTTAAAAGCAGAAGCTCTTGATTTTGTGACAGAGTGCTAGAGTTTAAATTAATTGTTCTAGGAGGGGAAACAATCTGGTCTAGGTGACATTGAACTAGGTGTACATTAGAAATTTCGAGGTTGGAACTGCAGAAGGCTCGTAAGTTTTCCTGCCCTGTATTGAACTTCAGTTTCTTTCTTTGCACTGAATGATTGTTTTTTAATGTTGATATGGCAGTGAGACTGACTGAAGTGTCTTTAGGCCATTCCCAAAGGGGGGGATATTAACTTGTCCTTATGCACAGTAGAATTGTAAATGGGCTGATTCAACTTCATGCTCATAACTGTGCATGAACTGCAGCAGGGAACTGTTGCTTTTTCTTTCCTATTTCTTTACTATCGTCATTTTCCTCTACTTCTTTTGTATGTTTGTCACATTCTTGTGACCCGCTATTTCCGGGGTGCCTTGATAGTCGAAGCAGACTTTGTGCTGTTGAAGCAAGAGAAGTGAGCACAGTAAGTTCAGTAAGCCTGATTCCCCATATGGACTTCTCTGTTGACATCCACCCCTTGACGCTCATGTCATATGACCTTATGCACTTGCGAGCGCCATAAAACCTTACTAAAAATAAAACTAGGAGTTTGAGTATCTTTGACTTGCCAAACAGTCTCCACAACAGACGCTCGTTCTCTTTCCTTTTCGTTGTTATTGTAATTGTAAATGTTTTATGCCCCAGTTGAAAAGGCTTAGACATTTAGAAGGCGGGCTGCTTTTACCCTGTCTATCAGGGCCCAGAGGAATGAAACGTCCCAGCAGACTGACTGAGATTCGCGATAAATAAATCTCCCCATGAGGAATTGAACTCACTTTTACTACATGATGCGACTTCATTTGTCATCGTCAGACATTGACGAAAGAACTTTTATTACTATTGATATCAATCAATTAATTTAGTAATTAATTAATTGGGGGCTCTCGTGGCCTAAAGGTTAAGGTGTTGGCCTCTCATTCAAAAGGTCCCGGGTTCGAGTCCGGGTATTGACTGAAAAATCTTCTTCTCTAAATTTGTCTCCTTTCACCTCATTTCCTGCTCTCTAGCAATGTTCTGTCGTCTGCTTTTGTCTCCTCTTTCTGCCCCCAC
>NW_004797544.1:404741-413360 GCF_000002075.1 Aplysia californica | reverse complement strand
AAAAACAGCCTGCCTCTCCATAGCTCTTGAAAAAAAAAGATAGGCGTCTCTCAGGAATATGACATATTACCCAAGCGACAGACGTTCAGCCCCAGAGCTAAAAGTGTTCAAAGTGTTATATTTTCAAGGGAGACAGATCCTTGTGGTTTCTAGATGAAGACAGCCCTTAAAGATTAAGTAACGTCCCGGCCTTCAATTTGAAGAGGGTACGCATCAATCTTTCCCTTCTTCAAGGCTTGTGAGGGAGGAAGCAAGTATCCTATCTCCACTGTTACTAGAAGGCCACTTTTAAGCTGGGATCTACATCCTTAAAAAAGCCCAAATAAAAACACCCCACCTCCCGAAAAAAAGAAAGAAAAACCTTGAATCTACTGGTAAAATTGAATTCTCAACGGCCATGATCTCTGGGTGTAAAGAACTGGTATCAGCATAACAGGCTGGTCGGGCTAATATTATAAGTCGCTTGGGATGAAATTTAGAGAGCGTTTAAGAGTACAGACGCTATTGGTGCAAAATCTGCTGGTCCCAAGTGGGACGCCTTAATCAAATAATTATGGTCAAAGAATTTGACTGTTCTTTCTATTGAATTGGACATAATTTGAACGTAGACCTCTGCCTTTTCCAGAACATTCTAAATTAGTCTGAGGGTAAAATCTGCAGCTCTAAAATCAAGTTTGTTACAAACTCTAAGAAACAATCCTAACGCTGTTCACATAAAAACCCAACCAAAATAGCGGCATATTATAATAAGTCATAATTTGTCGCCTTTGCTCCATTTGCACTTTATCGGAACCAGGGGCTCTTTGGTGTCTGTTCTCTTGTAAACCAAAAGCTATCGCACAGACAAGTCAAAATGATACGTACGTATTTTTGAAACTATCGAAATTAAAAATGAACCCAAGAAATGCACATGGCAGTAAAATAGAGAAAGGGGGGGGGGGGCTGTTGTTACCAACCCGTATAATAATAAAGTAACCAAGCTTAAATTGTTTCTGGTTATTTCATGACGTGGTAGAGTTCACCTAGAAATCACTTGACTTCTCTAGAAAGTACACCGTGAAAGCAACATAAAAGACTGTCTTCGTTAACATAATCTTTCAGCTTTCAGGTTCTACCTCACATGTTCATGCGTATAAATTACAGTTGAATAAACGTCTTGCTAGACGGTGTTTTCAAGAAACATGGTTCAAATCAGCCAAGAGTATGTTGTATTCTAACAGTATTTCTGTGCGTGCCTAAGTGGGCCCTCACAGGCTGATGTCAAAACCATTCTCCTTCTCAATGGTCCGAATTACGTCAAAAGGTTTGTACAGTTTCCCATCTATTCTAAATACAAATTGCATGCATTTCCTTGTAATAGAATAAACACCTACTTTGAAAAACAAACAGACAGACCCCCCTACTCACCCCCACCCCCTCCCCTCCCATATTAAAACCCAAAGCAACCAAAAAACTACACAAAATTAACAACAGAAAGAACACCAACAACGACAACAAAAACAACAACGACATAAACAACAACTACAGCAACAACAAAGTCAACAACAACCACCACCAAAATCCTAGAAATAACAAACCACATAAGACAAGCGATCAATGACCAACTTACTGCTTTTTAATCCCAACAACAGACTTAATTTTAAATCCGCTAGTTTTGTGATGACTGTCTGGAACTACCCCCCCCCCCAATTCTTACATTACCTTACTGCGCTGCTGCGACACAACTTTACGAGCGGCTGGAGGACGCCACGAGTGGGCCTTACTGCTTTACTTTCTTTCTGTTGTTTCTGTCCGTCTGTCTTTCCTTTTCCCAGCACTAAATGACCATTATTGAGTCGATGTGCTTCTCTTAACTCGAACCAACAAACAAAACCCAACTTTCATGCGATCGGTACCTTCCGATGTTTTTCTGCCAGACCTCTTCTGGTCAGCCCAACCCATCTTGAGAAATTGAATTAACTCTTCTGCCAAAAACAGCAGCGCCACCTCGCCGGCTCATTTCCGGGGCTGTTTATTACACAATCCGTTGGAGCAGCGGAGTTCCTGGGACTAAGAGAGAGGTCAGATGGTACTTCGTGCCAACATCTCATTTGACACTGTGATGGGTCTGGACTAATCGGAGTCTTTGTGCTATTCCGTTACAATTATTTCGTCTGGACTAGTTGCACTTAGTGTTACGCTAAAATACGTCTAGTTGTACGTATCATTATTACATAATGTTACTGAACTGTGAATAATGGTTATGTATAGGGAGAGGGGAATATATTGATTTAGACGAGCAGATAGATAGATAGCTAGATAGATAGATACTATCTATAGATAGATAGATAGCTAGATAGATAGATAGATAGATAGCTAGATAGATAGATACTATCTATAGATAGATAGATAGCTAGATAGATAGATAGATAGATAGATACTATCTATAGATAGATAGATAGATAGATAGATAGATAGATAGATAGATAGATAGATAGATAGATAGATACTATCTATAGATAGATAGATAGATAGATAGATAGATAGATAGATAGATAGATAGATAGATAGGCGAAGTGAGCATGCTTGAGAACCAATAAGTTAGTTCCGACAGACTGCTATTGTTTCTATTTAGGATTTTCCCTTCTTTCGCAGATAATTCTTGATGGTGATGCACTTTATTTTCGGTGATAACGATAAGGGGCCAACTAAAATAAAGAGCAATTCTAAATTTTTAAAGAGAAATACACAAGTATTATTGAAGAGTGACACATCGTTTTATGAAATACTGTACTTTAGAGAACACAAGAAATCCTAGTTTCTAAAACACCAAGACAACACACTCTATTTTAACAGAAGAAGTCACTTAAAACAAAAAAAGACTTATTTAGATAGAGAAATAGAAAAACCAAAATCTGTCATCCCCCCCCCCCCCCCAAGCGATGGGCACTTTGGAGATGAGATTGAGTTTGATTAAATACTGCACTTTGAGAACACAAGCAATCCTAGTGTCGACATCACCCGAACAACACACTCTCTTTTAATGGAAACAGTAACAGTCACTTAAAAAAGGACTTAATTAAATAAAGAAACCGAAAGAATCGGTTGAATTCCCCCCCACCCCCAAGCGGTGGGCACACTAGATGTGTTCGGTGCTTATGAAATTCTGCGCTTTAGAAAACATATTAGAAATCCTAGTGCCCTAACCACCAAACAGTGCACTCTAAATAGAAAGAGTCAATTAAAACAGACAAGGACTTCAATAGATAAAGAAACAGGAAAAAATCGGTTATATCCTCTACCCCCCACCCCCCCCCCCCCAATCCAGCCAATAAAAGAAAGATGGGCACTTCGGGGATATGTTCTCGGTTAAAAGATCTGCGCTTTTAGAGAACACAAGAAATTCTAGTGTTTAAAAAACCAAGACAACAAACTCCCTTTTAACAGTCATTAAAACATAAAAAGGACTTGATTAGATAAAGAAAGAGAGAAAAAATCTGTTGTTTTCCCCCCAAGAATGGGCACTTCGGAGATGAGTTCGCGGTACGGCTTGTGCAGAAGCAGCGGCGGCATCTTGTAATGTCCCGGGAGTACACAGCGCCGCAGACAGACTCGACAGGCTCAGGTCTGATTGATCACCGACAACTTTACCAGAGGTTTCTACTGGGGGGATGAGATTATTACTTTAACTCCTCCCTCCCCCTCCCCCTCCCCCTCCCCCTCCTCCTCCCTCAAATTGTGCGCAAATATGGTGAAATTAGGTATAGAGCTAATAAGCAGTAAACTGTGGGATATATGCATTATGACCGAACGTAAGAGAAAGCAAAGAGAACATCCCTTGCACACCCTTGCGCACCCCCCCCTCTCCGCCACACTTAAAAAGGTTAAGTAAATAATTGAAAAAAAAAGAATTTATAAACCACATGCTATTTTTAAAAAGAAAACTGTCAGCAAAGAAAAATGAAATATGAACGAAATAAGAAACCCATAATAATAAGCAAAACGCAAAAGCAAACACTGACTACAAAAACAAAAAAAACAAAAAAACAACAGTAAAAAAACAATAAAGGCAAAAAAACCCAACCCACCTCAATGAAATCCAAAGACAAAAAAAGAGGGGAAAACAAAACAACCCAGGAGCAACAACATCAAAAATTACAAAAGCGACAAATACAACAACAACAACAATAACAATAACAACAACGTTAACAACAATACGTGTACATTATAATGGCTTCCTCCCGCCAACAATAAAAGTAATAAAACAAAAACAAAAGAACCCCCCCCCCCACAAAAAAACAATCCTCTTTCATCAGCCCTACGTGTGTTCCTCTTATGTTATTTTCCATTCCTGCTGTTCTCTAAACCCCCCTCCCCCACCTCAACTAAACTATCCGTCTGACTTCCCCTTTCGCTCCATCATTCTCTCCGCCACAACACCAATTTTTGAGCCTTGTTATTTTTTTCTCCGTTTCTTCTTAGCACAATGAATCGATCTCCTTGTTCTTCTACTACACTGTTAGGTCATTGACTTCTGATGCTTTCATCCTTCTCCCCACTCTTCTTTTTCCAAAACAAAATAACCGCATACAAAGAATATATTTAAAACAAGCAAAGAGAGAAATAAAAACAAGCCGGAGTGACAACCAAGGTCTTGTTTCCCAGTAAACATTTAAAGCGATCAAAGACTTGAGTCTAATTGAATTTAAGAAATGAAATAACTGACCTTCAACTGTGTCTTTGTACAAGTGCAAAGTATTCCTAATAATACTTTTTTGACAGATGTGAACTAAAGGAGTGGGTGAGACATTAAAAACTGTAGTTGTTTAGACCGAATGGTGATTGTTACACAAGGAAAATGGGAAACTATTTGGAGTGTTGGAATAAGGGAGTGACGCTGAGATTAAAAAAAGACGGCCTCTGGTTATCAGAGATAGAATTCGATAATAGAAACGAGGACATATATACATCAAGATTCTTCTATCCCATTATGTGACCCCTGGGACATAAATAAAGACATGTGGAAGAGTTTGCGCGCTCAGATAGTGGTAATAAATGTATCGTTTTTCAATTATTCGCAACTATTTTTGGATTTGCATGTGTTGATCCTTTTTAGCCTTCCCATCAATTTCGTGTAAAGAGAAAATCATTCTTGAAGTGCTGCCTGCAAAATGAAAAAAATTGGCATCATTAATACAGCAATTTCTCTGGTATTCTGTAGACGTCGGGCTGATTAATTTGAGAGCACTATACAGGCTCATGTGAGCGAGGAATATGCACCGGGAATTATCCGTCTAAACTGTTTTAGCTTCGTTTAAAAGGACACTTCCCTTCTTTCACAGCCAACGCACAAACTACTTGACCTGTCCCACAGAAATAAGAACCGACTGCGCTTGTGATCCATTTTTCATCGCCATCTTCACCATGACACTTTTGTCTGTGGCGGTGAAATTATCAAATCCTCATCTGTCTGCTGCCAAATGATGAAAAGGGAACCGGCTGTCTAGATAGGGTTGGGTTTTGTCTAAAATATCTGAACCATAAATAATTTATTTACTGATGCATCAGTTATCCATGTAATAGTGCTGTTTCAGCTAATGTCTAAGTTACAAATAAAGACAAAATTACGAGAGTGATAATGAAACTGTGGAAACTGAGGGCAAAGTGGCTAAGGACCGTTTTTTTTCTTAAGTGCTTGCAACATCAACATTGCTATAAAATATTTGTTACGACAAGGAGAGCAAAATGCATCTTTTCACTATATTATACACCATTATGAGTCGGATACATTCTGAGCAATGTTTGCAGGTTGTTCTATTAAAAGTATCAAAGTGTTAATCTATTTTTTAAAACTCGGCCTGCAAATAAATACGCAGACGGTCAGTGCATGAGGCACAGAGAATGAATCTATTTATGGCGCACCAGCTCTGTTACTCTGAAAGATACACCCTCTTCCACCTCTCTCTCTCTCTCTCTCTCTCTCTCTCTCTCTCTCTCTCTCTTTCTCTCTCTCTCTCTCTGTCTCTCTCTGTGTCTCTCTCTGTCTCCCTGTCTCCCAGACTCAGCCTCTCTTTCTTCTGTCTGTCTGTCTCTTTTCCTCTCTCTGTCGGTCTGTCTCCCCACCCCCCCCCCTTTCTCTCTCTCTCTCTCTCTCTCTCTCTCTCTCTCTCTCTCTCTCTCTCTCTCTCTCTCTCTCTCTCTCTCGGTCTTCCACATGTTTCGACCGCAAGACCTCGTCGGAAGTAATGCACTTCGGACGCCAAGCACATTACGTGTTTACAAAAATAAACAAACACATGCTGATGTGTTGCTGTACCTGAACTGCTCACACTCCGGAATAAACCCGACCCGTAAACACTGCCACCTGTATGGTACTTGTTAAGGCTGGAATCTAGGTTTAACATACCAGGAAAAAGTGAAGTTGTAGCGTTTCAGCGCTATTAGTTTTATTGCTGATGTTTTGATGCAGGGAAGCCGAGAATATTTCTGGGTGTCCATGGGCCTGCTGAGATATTAGAAGTAGTTGTAGATCTCATAGAATACAGCCAAGTGGGATACGACGTCCCAGCAGAGAGAACGAGATACTCGATAACAAATTTCTCCATATGGGAATCGAACTCGGGTTTTTAGCGACTGATATCTAAGCGTGACACCACAGAGACCAGTGTAAAAGGCTTGCGAAGTTGTTAAAGGCATCATACCGATGCCTGTAGTGTAGCGGTTAGACACATCTCTGTCTCATGCAGAAGACTCAAGTTTGATTCCCGAGTAGGGAGAAAATGTTTAAGGAGTATCGATCAGTCTTTCTGCAAGTACATTGTATCCCTCACAACCCCTACAAGCAGGATCGGAAGCCTGCCTCTTGGATGACCTAAATTGTGTCGATGAGGGAGTATAAAACAGCAACAGTTTGGAACACTCTCCCTCATGATTTGAGAAGCGAAATAAAACTTGATACCTTCAAAAGGGGACTCAAAACATATCTATTTAAGAAATATTTCAATTAAAGGACAGAACCTTGCCTTTTTGTTTGAGCATTTTTTATTGTCTAAAAGAATGTTGCTGTCAAAAAGTGCGCACATGATGAATTTGTATGGTGTTAGTATGAAAGCGTTCTTAATCTCCTATGTACGCCTTGGGCCCATGTTGCGGGGAAAGGCGGGATACAAATGCTCTCATTATTATTATTGTTATTATTATTGCATTAAAAAGGTATCCATGAAGACTGAATATAATATTATGAATGCTGCATTATTGTTTTCTTCTCAACTATAAACCATCCTTTGCGGGGGTATTCTGTTTCGATACGCATGACGTAACTGAAAAAAGGCGTAACTCACACCTGGGCAACAGAAGCAAAGTCACGATGATCGTCAAGCAACAGGCAGACTCTGGCCACTCCTTGAACGGTTGTAAGGTCCTTTCTGTTACAGTTGTGAGGAAATAAAACGTTCCCTGAAGAAAAAAAAAATTAAAAAGAAGAAAAGAAAGAAAAGCGACCACATTGTCTTTTCCAGTAAACAGAACAATTAATTTATTTATCGGCGTTATTTGTAACCGGAAAGTGAAATGCGACAGACATTTTCTCTTCGCGTTTTCTTTTTCTGTTGCTTGGCGTGTAAAAAGTGCGGCGAGAGCCAATTTTGAATAATTTCAGATCGCTTGATTCCTCGCGGGCTAAAATTCACTTCTTGTTCTTCAGAGATATAATAATTGTCCTATCTGACACTTTTTTATAACGTGCAGAAGAAAAAGACTGTTCAGTATAATATTCAGTGTTATTGTCACAATACTGATTATTATATTGAAACACTTGATAGGCGTAGCCTTGATATGACTGCCTTCGGACCCTGTTGTTTTCCTTTGCGTTGAGAAAATTGTTTGCCGTACTCTACGTGCATGTGATTGTTTAGCTATAATAAGAGTTTTACGGTAAATGCAACATAATGATGGTCATATATGTGTTTAAAATTAGAGGTATTACAAGAGAGTAACGTAGATAAAAAAAGGAGAAGAAATATAGAATATATAATAAGTTTGATAAGAAAGAAGAAGAAAACCACGCCAGAACACCCGCAAAACACTGACTGGGATGTGCAAATAGTGAACCGAATGGTAAAAGCAATTACGTCCGTTAAAGTTGCTTAACTGACAGGTTAGTACTAGTGACTGCGTCCCATAAACACTGATTGCATTTTGAAAAGGTTGTTTCTCGGTCCGACATTGCATCCTTGGGAAAGGAACTTTGCACGAATTTTCCTCATTTCACTCAAGTGTGAATGAGTACCCGGCTACAGACAGCCAAAGATCTTGTCAGTATCAATATTGGTGTTTTAGCGCCTGTAAAACGTCAGCTTGCAGTGCACGATTTCAAGGGCGTTAGGATTGTTTCAGCATGTTATCAAGTCTGCTGGGGTAATAATATAGGTTGTAACACGAACTGAGCTTGCTGTTGAGAGAGAACTTCAGCTATACACATTTTATTTGTCATACTTTTGTACGTGTAAACGTGTACAGGTCGACTATGTCCTTGGTTAGTGTGTTAATGCTGCTGGATGGAAAACTATGGTTTTGAGGCTATCTATCTATTTATCTATCTATCTATCTATCTATCTATCTATCTATCTATCTATCTATCTG
>NW_004797544.1:402420-404641 GCF_000002075.1 Aplysia californica | reverse complement strand
CCATCCACACACACTTAGTGGCGCCGGTTGCCTTGTGGTAAGGCTACCAGACCCGTATTCGTGAGATTGCGGGTTTGGGGGTTTGAGCCTCAGCTCGGTCTGACGTTGTGTCCTCGGGAAAGGCACTTTACTCGAATTTCCCCTTTAGCTCGGTCCTTTCGGAGGCGGACGTTAAACTGATAGTGATGATAGGGGCGTTAAAGCGATTCCATTTCACTATGCTCACACACACACACACACACACACACACACACACACACACACATACTCTCTCACTCTCGGTCTTTCTTTCTCTTTCTGTAATATATAATGTATATAAATATATATAATATTGCGGCATTATCCTTTTCTCTCCCACTATTGTAAACAAAGATCTGAGATAAAGCCTCACGGGAATAACAACCTTTCGTCGAACATCGCACGAGCTGAACCGATCGTTACATTTGACAGATCCGCCTTTTGACATCGTAATGTAGGAAGAAAATATAATTTATTATTATTATCCGCTGCTTCCTTTGGCGGTCCACTGGATCGCTAGATCGATACACATGCTGCTTTAATCCATCATCGAGGAGGGACGTGTTGACATTGTAGCCCTTACTCGGATTTGATGGACTGGTCCCTCCTAGCTGTAAGAAGCTGAGAGGTTTTAGACAGAATATTAAATACTCTAAACACATTTTTAATCCTTTGGGGTGTTTTCACATTAAGTAAACGAAAGGAAAGTGAAAAAACTGAAGTGCAAAGCTATTCAAACGTTTTTAAATAAAGTAATCCCTCATGAAAGAAATTGAAGTGCCTCCCCCTTCATGGTATGTCAATAGCATATTCAGTAAAGAAGAAGTGTTTTGAACTTGTTGACTATCTCTGTCTGTCTGCCTGTCTGTCTGCCTGTCTGTCTGTCTGTCTGTCCGTCTGTCCGTCTGTCTGTCCGTTCGTCCGTCCGTCCGTCCGTCCGTCCTTCCGTCCTTCCGTCCGTCCATCCATCCATCCTTTCATTCATCTGTCTATCTATCTATCTATCTATCTATCTATCTATCTATCTATCTATCTATCTATCTATTAATCAATCTATCTATCTATCTAACTATCTAAGATATAGATAAATGTTGACTCGCCTAACTTCACCACAAAGACGTAAGAAGGTACAGGTACATCATTCTGTAATTATATAACATGCACGTTTTCTGTTCGTTCTTGTGGGGAGAGCATACAGTGCTCATATAAAATGCTATAGTATGTTCTATAGGACTCTAAAGCTATTGAAGCTACAAAACTTTGACGGCCATTCTCTCATTAATTTAACCACTGAAAACAGGCTACACCACCTTCTTCAATCGCAAACAATTCGACTTCTATTTAAGCTAGATGGATATTTTTTTCATTGAAAGCAAGGCAAACATAAGTTTTCAGATGACACCAATAACTCCAAATGCCCAAAAAGCTGACGAGCGCCTGATTGCACCGTGCCGTGACACATATATAAATCCCGAAGATTAGAGATTTTGCTAGGCAGTAATATACCTGGAAACCATGAATGAGAGATAAGGAGAAAATGTGTTTGATAAGGAAGAAGGAGTAAACCACACCACAGCTCCTGCAAACCACCCACAATGCTTTTATGTCAGGGTCGAAACTATTATTGCAGTTTAGGAAATGGGCAGGGAATAACCATGTTTATTTCCCAGGGCAAGCGAGGACCATGATGGAATCATTATTCGCTCAGTGAAAATTGCTTCCCGGTCAGAACTTGATAAGAAGATTCCAGGGCACCATGCAGGAAGCGAGCTTTGATCTGATTTAGACGCCATGTACAGTGGGAGGTGAACAGAGGAAGAAGTGAGGTGTATTAGAGAGAGAGAGAGAGAGAGAGAGAGAGAGAGAGAGAGAGAGAGAGAGAGAGAGAGAGAGAGAGAGAGAGAGAGAGAGAGAGAGCTGCTGCCCTTGGTTTTTTCTCAATAATCTGTCTCACTCACATTATATCAGTGTATGTACCAGACATCAACTCAAGCCCGACTTTCGTTTGGAAATGTTTTATTCCTATTCTTTCTTTGAAAAATGTTTAAGTTTCAGCACAAGAAGCTCATCTATTTCCCTGTGTCGAGGGGGACTGATAACCGTTTGTATGTGTGTGTGTATGTGTGTGTGTGTGTGTGTGTGTGTGTGTGTATGTGTGTGTAAATGTGTGTGTGTGTCTGTATGTGTATGTGTCTTTTTGTTT
>NW_004797544.1:400428-402320 GCF_000002075.1 Aplysia californica | reverse complement strand
GGGGGGAGATCGGTTTAATTAAATAGACAATAATCTATTTTACTTGATCCGACAAAAAGAGAGGTGAACAATAAAATTATCTGGCGAGGAAGACATGAACAAAAGAGTTTTGTTCTTAATGTAGATGTTTTAAGTCCCCATCGACACAGTGTAGGAGTCCGGTTTTGATCCTGCCTGCTAGGGTTAACACGGGCTGAGCGCCGAGCGGCACACAACCTCCCAGCAAAAAGACCGAAATATTCAATAAAAATCTTCCCCTCACTGGAATCGAACTCAGATGTTCTGTTTCTGATTAACCTCCACATATAATTTTAATGGTTATTCTTTAAAAAAAAAAAAGACTATTAAGATAAGATAAGAAAAGATAAGATACATCTTTATTGTCCAGATCCTGGCACATTGGTTTGGTGTTCCACCACGTGTACACACACACACACACACACATACACACACACACACACACACAAACACAAACAAAAACACACACACGCACACACGTGCACACACATGCACACACAAGTAGGCTTGCAATCACATGCATAATATAAATGAGCAGCAATATAAACAATAATAATCGTAAGCTAGATACACACTCAATGTTATTTTGATGCATGCTCTAAGGTCGTAAGTATTATTATACAAGATGGTTAAGATGGAAGCATTTTGATAGATGATGGTAAAAATGACCTCCTGTATCTTTCTTTATTACAGATCAGAAGCCTAGGTCTTTTACTTTAGACTGATGTTTTTATTTGAGGGAACAAGGGATGTTTGTTGTCTAAAAAGATGGAATTAATTTTCTTAGTGCAAGCTGTTATGTACAATTCATCCAAGTAGGGGAATGAAGATGTTATTAAGTTCATAATGTGAACTGCAAAACATCATCATCGACTGTGCTCTGGTAGATCTAGAATGAATATATCTGCTCATCGCGTTTATGCACAAAAAATGTGTATTTTTATTAAGATGGAGGTATTGTAAAATTGTAAAAAAAAAATACTAGAGTTGTATGGTACAGAAGTGGGCGTTATTGGATTTACTTACACTATTATTCTTATTATTATTATTATTATTGTTATCATCATTATTATTGTTATTATTATTATTATCATATTTATTATTATTATTATCATTACTATATTATTAGTATTATTGTTATTACTAATATTTTTGCTGTTATTATTCTTATTATTGTTGTCGTTGTTTAATTGTACATATTACTATCATACCACAGACACCCGTACAAAGATGTTGCTGGTCAACGCACTAACAATAACATACTCACACAAGCAGACACACACACTTACACTCAAACACACGCGCACACACAACTCTCTCTCTCTCTCTCTCTATCTATCTATCTATCTGTCTGTCTCTCTGTATCTCTCTCACACACATATAAGGCACACACACACACACACACACACACACACACACACACACACACACACACACACATACATACAGACACACACACACGCACACACTCACACACATGCATGCATGCACAGACGCACACACGAATAGCTGTCGGATGAGAAAAATAGAGAGAGACTGGGAGAGAACGTGTGAGAGAGAGATAGAGATAGAGAGAGAGAGAGAGAGAGAGAGAGAGAGAGAGAGAGTGAGTGAGAGCTTACGCGAGAACAAGAGAGAGAGAGAGAGAGAGAGAGAGAGAGAGAGAGAGAGAGAGAGAGAGAGAGAGAGGGAGAGAGAGAGGGGACAGGAGAGTGAACGACAGCGAGAGAACGAGAGCGAGAGAGAGCGAGAGAGAGAGAGAGAGAGAGAGAGAGAGAGAGCCTTTAGTGAGAGAGTGGGGGAGATAGAGGTGGTTTGGAGAGTTACCTACAGCGAGAGACGAGAGCGAGAGAGAGCGAGAGAGCGAGAGAGAG
>NW_004797544.1:394785-399238 GCF_000002075.1 Aplysia californica | reverse complement strand
TATTTCTTTCTCTTTGTCTCTGTCTTGTCTATCTAAGTGCCTGTCGTGACCCTATCTGTTTGTGGCCTCTCAGTATGTATTTTCATTTGTTCGTTTCAGGTCAAGATCTTTCTTAAAATTCCCTGATAAACACCCACTGTTAGTTTAAAACAATAAGAAAACAAAAACAAAACAAAAACAAAAAATAAAACACCAAAACATGAAACAACAACTGTCTTAATTTTGAGAAAATGGGAAAAGAAAAAGATAACAAAGTTGTGGTAAAATGATTCAGTGTGTTTTTGGTTAGAAAACCGAATCTATTTGATAACAGAATCTTCTGTGAAAAACTGTTTGAAGGAGTAAACATGTTCTCAAAAGTGCTCAAAAAAAGGAATACTTATAAAAACATTTCTTTTACGAAGAAGAACATAAGTAACACAAGTCTGGTTAAAGCTGTTTCCTTCTTTCCTTAATCACGATATTCTTAGAATAATATTCTTTTTTAGACCTCATTTTTGATAAAGGGTTTCCTTTGATGAATAGAATAGCAGCTGAGCTGTCTGTTTTGGTTATACCACAGATCAGGGCTACATGACGTTGTGTAAAGTAGATTGATCTTATGTGATGCCTTCGCTTGTCAAAAAGAATGATTTCCTTGAAATGTTTCTTTTATCAATACGATTCTTGATATATTATATATATTATTCTTACTCGACACATTAAAAATGGTGGATCTTCCATTTGATTATAATGTTGAATGGACTGGAGGAAAAAAGTTCGAAAGATGTGGAAGAAATATAATAAGTGAGGGGGAAGAGATAGTGCGAGAGATAGGGGAGAGAGTGAGTGAGATTATGTGTGTGAGAAAAAGGGAAAGTGATTAAGGAATGGGGGTAGGGTAGTAGAAAGAGTGGGGAGAGACAAGGTGACTGAAAATGAGAGGAAGAGGATGAGCGAGAAACAGAGAGAGAGAGAGAGAGAGAGAGAGAGAGAGAGAGAGAGAGAGAGAAATAGAGAGAGAGACAAAAAAGAGGGAGAGAAAGAGAAACAACGAGGAAAAATAAACGCAAAAAGGAAAGGAAAGGAGAGAAGGAAAAAAGAAAGAAAGAAGGAGAAAAAGAATGTTATAGAACGGTTTCTTTAGCTGTATACCAAGTCCAACTACGAGCCCCAACAAGCCCTGAGCAAAGGATTCGGTTCCCATTACTTGAAAAGAAGAGGCCAGTGGGGGCTCTCCAGAGGCCTCTGATCCGCGTGGTGAAGAATGAAAATGAGTGCCTAATCTGACCCTGAATTCGCACAAGTTAATGAATACAGTCCTCAGCTTTCTTGCACCCTATCGAGTTTTCTGCCTCCAGAGATCGGGAAGGGTCCCTCAAATCCGTGTGATTTCCCAAGGCTAGGATTCTTTGAACTGGACTAAAGATTTTCTTCTAAATTAATGCAGATTCTGCAGTATCTTTGTAGAGGGTATTGTGTGTATTTTACGCGATATCATGATAGAAAGGTTATAAGAAATTGAATTTAGATCTGTTTGAGGAGGCTTTTTTACTGTGCTCATCAGACTAAAAAAACAAAGCTAAATTTGAAATTGCAAAATTGTTCACAATCTATATTGTAAAGAGGCGAGAACTCTAAATTTGTCGTTCATCCCCGATAGCGCTGAGCCAATACATGGGTGGAGAGTCTTTAAAAAATAATAACAGTAACAATTTAAAAAACCGAGCTCAGAAAGGTCCGTTTGGAATTCAAACCATGGTCATCCGCCCATAGTCCAGCACAACACGTACTGAGTTAAGGCGCGCACAAGCTGAATGGATACAGCATCCGAACAAATAGACGGGCGAAATGAGAGATTGCGTACAGAGTGAGAACCATTGTAAGTGAGCAAATGACCTTTTGACATTAACATTTCTATAATTTTAATATAATTGCTCCAAATTATACAAAGCGGTCAAAAAACAAAAACAGAAGAAAAAGAACACAAATTATAATATTACAGCCTGTTTGTAAATATTTCCTCCACACTGAAGTTTTGAGTTTCAAATTTGATCACAATACTTTGTAGCCAAAAAGAATTTGATTTTCATTTTTGACAATTCCACGCAACTGCAGAACTCTAGATAGCGTCAAAGAAAACAAGATTTTAGCGTTGTCCCCATGTGTAACATAACGTATTAGTTCACATTAGGCCTGCCTCTAAAAGTGGCAACAATCACGCCATGTTGCAAGCTAAAGCAGTCTAACAAGTCTACAGAAGTTTGCAGAGATTGTTTTTCTCAAAAGTCCTTTGTCTACCGAGATTATGTTTAAATTTCACTGAGTTTTTATTTCATCTTGAACATTACATTTTAGTTTCCCCAGTCTTGGAGAGCTAGAATGAGAAAAGTCCAGCTGTCTATCTTTCTTTGAAAACGTCTGTCTATCTGTCTGTCTGTCTGTCTGTCTGTCTGTCTGTCTGTCTGTCTGTCTGTCTGTCTGTTTGTCTGTCTGTCACGACGCAGTGGATCAGGAGCCTGTCAATTTTGGGCATAATAGTATGGAGTTTCTTGTATCATTTTACTATGGGTTCCTTAATTTTACTTTCCCACTTTACTTCTCCTCAGTGGCCCACACCTCGGTGCGTATATTGCCAGAAACATAAATCCGAAAGCGAAGTAGTGTTAAATCATACTAATAAAACCGTAAAATTATGATTAGCATAAATGCAAAGAAAGATAGATTGTAAACAGGACTTTCCTCATTCTAGCTCCTCAAGATTGGAGAAACTAAAAGCCATGCATCACTTTCATACTGTGCTTTTGTTACTCAAATGCATTTTCTCCAAAAAAATCACACAAAAAATCCCCAAACAACGACTCCCCCCCCCTGCACATAATCCCCTATACAAAACATTAGGCTTGCTCTGGCATCTTGAGGCCTGCTGTAACTGGTCCTATATTTTGCTCCTGAAACTTTGCCTGAATTCAGAACGTTGTTATTACGTCTTTATAGAACCGCTTACTATCCCTTGTCCCAAACCAAATTCCAGTCGAGTGCATTTAGTGAGTGTAACAGAAAATGACTCCTTTTAGTTAATCTTGCTCATCTCCATCGTATTATTTTACGTTCTGTGCTGTAATGCAAAAATGCTTTTTCTTATGCAAAAGAGTAGGAATATCCAACAGAAAGAGCCAGGACTAAAAATTCGTGTGCTGCAAGGCGTTGTCACTTACAATGCTTCCCCTCGCGACCCCGACCCCCACCCCTCAAAAAAGAAGAAAAAATCTAAAACCAACCCACCCAGAGCCCAAAGTACGAAATGTCTATTGCAAGCTTGGGTGAGGTCTATGTAAAATAGTTCATTCTGAAATTGTAAGATTTCTCTTTTCAGTGTGCAGAATCTCCTTATTTTTTTTTTAACCAGATGGCATTGTCGAGGATGGAGTTGAATAAAGGAGGAACTACTGCTAACTGAACTTTGTGCACTGTCGGCAAGACAGAAGCCAGATTCAAGCCAATGGTGGCCATATTCCAGTCTTATCAGAAAGAGACAGAAAAAAATTCTTCTTTTTCAAAATAAACAATGCTTCGTCCCGATAACCATATCTATTTTCGGAAAAACAACATGTCCAAATAATAATATTGTAATGTTCCCTGATATCTGTGCAGAATTAAATGTTGCTTAACGAGGGAAGCCAAATAATGGCTTGAGAACGAACACATGGTTGTCTGACATTTGATACACTGCAGGAGCAAATGATACGGCTCATTTTCTCCTTCCTTGCAGCTTGTCTGGATTTTTTCCTTCCTGAAGTTTACTCAATTTAGGGCAGGAGGTCCTTTTCGTATTTGAGAATTTACATAAATTGGTGCACTAAGCGACCTTGTCAGGATCTAATTCTGAGAAGTGGGACAATTCACAAAAAAGTAGGACAAGTAAAGGTGTGCGCTGTTATCAAATATTTAGGTTCTTTTTCATAGCTCAGTTCGGAAGCAGCTCACCAAAACTGTTGCCATATATATGCAAACGAATCGAGTTCAGATTTTCAAAGAGGTAGGGTAAATGTAAAAAATATGAGTTGTGATTAAGCTATTAGTAACCTGGTCTTTGTTCAGTTCGGAAGCACCTCAGTATAGCCGGTTTTTGTCTGCAAACGAAATTGACTTTTGAGTCTCAACGTGCCTAACACTCATCGACCTTCATGTAAATACATGTAGTCCTGTTCGTGTGTCGTTCAGTAGAACGTTTTAGTTGACTTTGTATGGCGAAGGATTGGTTTTGTAACCCTTTGGCTACAGTAAGGTTATAAAGAATGTAGTACCCTTTTGTGACGTGTATATATCCAGGCCAAAACGGCAGGGGAGCGAAAAATAAATGTCCCCCTCCCCATAAAAAGTAAACCAAAAAAAACCCCAAATTTAAAAAAAACAACCAAACGAACACAAAAACACAAGACCGCCCATCTGTTTATTCAAACAGCGCCAACTG
>NW_004797544.1:389785-392285 GCF_000002075.1 Aplysia californica | reverse complement strand
CTTGTCTACGCGCCAGTTTGTCTGTCTGTCTGTCTGTCTCTCTGTCTGTCTGTCTGTCAGTCTGTCTGTCCTCTCTATCTATCTCTTTCTGTCTCCTAATCCCTCTCTTTCCCTCACTATACACCAACCCCTAGCCATCCTCCTCGCACCACTAACTACCTCTTCGCCCCCATCACTTCCCCACACTTTTGTCTGACGCTACCCTCTAAGTAAAACCCCGAAATGAAATTAAGACATTTCCCAGAAAGGACGCAGGCGACAACCAGAACAAGGCAATTCACTCGGGAGAGTGGGCACTTCTAGAACATTCCTCTCCCTCCATCGCAAGACTCACAGCTCAGACCAGGACCCCACCCGCCAGTCCCGACGGGCCCAGCTGGGTCCCCAACTTAGTCACTATTACACAAGACAATGACGCAGAAACTCTTACTATTCGCTTTCTCACTGTTAATTGAACGGTTTTAACGTGTTGCAGACAAATTCCAATATTGAGGCAAAAGTGCTCGTTCCATAATAACGATGTTTTAAAATGTCTCTGAAGGTGAGAACAATGTTATTCCCAATGTGGACAGAAAGTTTCACAAGGAGGGCTTATTGTTTTAATATCACTCTGAAATGCCTGTCTGTCTTTTTCTGTAAGCAATTATAAAAAAATGAGTGTTTTAAATGCTCACGGCAAAATAAACAAAACAAAATGTCCTTTTCTCTGCTGAATTTTACAAAGGACAACGACGGCTAGGATTTTGGTTTCTATTTTAGCTGACTGTCATCTTCATTTTCTTTTCATGAACGGCAAAAGTACAGTCAACTGAATTCCATGTCGGGCTGGGCAGAGTGATAGACCTGCTTCTTGTAATACCCAGCGTGTGTTTCAGTACTTTCTTCAGCTCTTGGAGGAGGCAATTTTTAATTCCCGATTTGGAGCCACGGGGGGCAGCATTTTGTGGTGTCCAAACAGTGTGCAAATGTTACTCAAATGTGCAAGCAAGCGTTTTCCTCATTTCTACATCATATTAATATTGGCAGCTGACTGTTAAAACGTACCTAGCCAAAAAATTTGAAACGTTCTCTTTTCAATTACAGTTTCTTATTTTTTTTAGGTTACATTAACACACGACATAATATGCCTAAGTTCAAATTTCAAATTTAATTTTGAGAAAAGCGGAAAAATAAAGTGTGTAATGCAGGTTCATTTCTAAAAAGAATGAAACTGGGTTTTTTTTTTTCTCTCTTGAAATTATAATCTTGATTTATGGGCTCATTTACATTTTAACAGCTTGCCGCCGTTTTTCTCTTTATCATCGAATAAGAACCCAACTATGAAAAAAGAAAAGTTTTCAACTTCAGTTCAAGTTTCCATAAGGATATGAAATGAAATGTGTTCTTCCTTCTCCTTTTAAATCTTCACTTGAACAACCCAGACATTGAAACTGTTTAAAATATAAACAAAGAATAACAGAACGTTATAGTCAAGAGTATTTTTCTTCTGCCTTTTTCATGCTTAAGTAATTAACATACAAAAGGTTAACTTCTGTTCTTGGACACATGCCACTTTTCATTTCTTTTACGGCAATCTTGAAAAACACTTCTGGTGTGGTCAGGTTCAGGTGGTCAGACATACCCGGTGCGGCGTGACTCGTGGAGAAAGTTGTCTACCATATGTGGCCAGTCAGGTTTTCATGAGATAATATGTCTTGACAGCCTTGTGCAGTTTCTGGATCGGCTTTCGTTAAAATTGTACACCCCTCTAGTCTCAAGATAGAGGTACGCTGTTTTATGGTAGAACCTTTTGTTTAATTGATAAGACAGTGGCCTTAAGCGAGATTGTTCTATGAAAGGCAAGAGCTGTTCGAATCTCATCTGGCTTGCATGTTTTTTTTTCGAAAAGATTACCCGAATTACATCTCGCTTCCTCAAATACCGAAACAGCGTTGTTCTCCTGATCTTTAATATGCGGTACACATCTTATAGAACTTGTCAGGGGGCAAACTTAATTAAATTTCTTATCGACATACTGAAAACAATTTTGCAGTCTGGTCAATTCAGTTCAACTGACCACCGTTTGACCCTCTATTCCTGTGGTTCAACAGGTGCCAGGGCTGAACGTTCATTTGCTGATTACCTCCGGATGCTGGAAATAGTCTAGGGTTTCGGTAAAGTGAAACAAAACCGAGCCAAATCTTCGCACTCTATCACCGGCTTGAGCCTGTCGTGACCACTGGCTGTCCCACCGTCAAACCGACCTTTCTTCACTATAGTTTCCTTGCAGATGTCACGTTTTGCCTTTGGGCGTCTGTACTAATACCAGGGCGGCCGGCCAGACGTCTATCTTGTTCACTTAAGTTAAAAAATAAAAGAAGAAACTAGAAGAAATAATTATAATAAAGAAAAAAAAAACCTCATCTAAATCTCCAGTAACAGTGGGTCACCATTTTTTGGGGTGTTTTTTTTTTTGGTTGTTGTACAGAAGAGACTTTTTTCGAAGGGAAGTTTTTGGGAG
>NW_004797544.1:381293-389595 GCF_000002075.1 Aplysia californica | reverse complement strand
GGTATGAGTTGACCCGCCGGCGGAGTGACCCGCTAATGTCATCTCATGTCTACTGGACGGACAAGCTATTGAGGCGAAACATTGGAAGGTACCAGCTCACGTCTGACTACCATGTGTATGTGTGTGTGTGTGTGTGTGTGTGTGTGTACCTGGTAAAACACCAAAGCAATGTGCCAGGATCTTGAAAATAAAGATATGTATCTTATCTTGTCTTTTCTTATCTTATCTTATCTTATCTTAGAAGGCAGGCTTCGATCGAGCCTGTCAGGGAAAACGCGCATTGTAAAGGATACAAAGCTGCAACAGAAAGATGGATATTCGATAAAAGGGTTTAGCAATTGCAAACCGACACCGGTTCTTCTGCATGTGACGGTGAAGCGCTTTTTTACACTATAAATGGCAGTCTGGGCCACTTTGCCCTTATAGGATCTGACTAACTGGGTTGGAGTAGTCCAAATATTATCTAAATGGATTTTTAAACCATGCCCATTGAAGCAATAATTATACCAGTTTCAGTCATTAAATTGCTACCTTAAAAAAAAAAAAAATTGAAATAGGGTGTAGTCTGTCTCATAGTTACTTGATTACGCTGCATTGCCTCTGTTGTTTGGCGGTGGCTATTTTGCAGAGAATGTCATTTTGTTCATCTGTTAATCTATTATTACTTGTTGGGTGGTGGGGGGAGGTGGAGGGGGACTGTGGTCTGTAGAAAAACAAAATTATATTGATTGGAATAGAGTTACGTGGTGAAAGGTATTAAGGGAGAGGGTGTTTCATTGGCTTTTTATGCGCGTATGTGTGTGTGTGTGTGTGTGTGTGTGTGTGTGTGTGTGTGTGTGTGTGTGCGCGGGTGTATGTATGCGCGCTTGTGTTTGTATGTGTGTACATATGTGTGTATGTGTGTGTGTGTTTATTAACTAATAGTTTTTCGCCCTGTTAGAAGAGGACGTGACTTCCTTTCGCGCCAAAGGAAGCCATTTTATCGACTGTCTCTGATTTCCTGCTTGGGTGTTTCATTTAGCCGTGGCTGACCTCTGCTGGCCTCCACCTTTGTGGCCTAAAGAGTATCGATGGAAGAGTGAAAAAAAGCGTCAGTATGATATAGTTTAACACTTCGATACGCACATTCTTACGTATATACACACGCTCAAATACATACATACATAAAAACACTCACACACATACATTCATACATATTTACATATGAACAGGCTATCATACGCGCGCACATATACAAACACCCACACGTACACCCACACCAACATTTCCACACACACACTCACACCCACACACTCACACTCACACACACACACACACACACACACACACATACACACGCATAGTGAATAACACAAATGCACACACACACACACACACACACACACACACACACACACACACACACACACACACATATATTCATACGCTAATATAGGTACATATAATCGCGAAATGTTGTGCCCAGAAAAAAATCACCATAATACTGAGTATAGAAAAATCACAGAAGTTTGTGTTTGGCGTTGCAGTGCAGGCTTTGAAAAACCAAGAGCGCTGTTATTTTTCCAAAATTGGCAGTGGCGGAACTGTTGCTCTTTCCAAATCCCTTAATTGTTGTTTGGAATACAGGTTCATTATCATAGCGTACTTTCGGGGTTATTATTTTCTCCTAGCCTGTAGGTCTAAACAGCCATTAAACATGCAATATGCAGATTTATGCAGCTCAGTTCAGTTAACTATTGTCTGCAATTAAGGTAACTGTTTTGCACAACAAAAATCTTTAAATTGTCCACTCACAGCAATCTGGCGAAAACGCTTTGTGAAAAATCTACGTATTTTTCCTCCATTTGTGCATGTTTGATGAGTGCAGCCGCCATTCAAAGATCCTCGGAATGAAAGCAAAAAGGCAGAAATAGCTTTGGAATAAAACTTTTAAAAAAGCATTGTCTGGGTCATTTAGTTGACATTCTATTATATCTCAGCCCCATACCCTCAAACGAATCCAACAAGAGATCTGATGAATATATAAGCGTTGACGTTCCTTGCTTATCTTCTCGATCCCTTGAGCATGATGACAAAAAAACAACAACCTGAAAGCTCCTTCGCAAATTTTGCTTGTCAAAAAGGTGCCTTGACTTCCTATTAAGTTTCGCCACCATTTTCAGGTAGACATTCTGTATACAAGTTATGAAACATCGGTTTCACGTTGTACATGTAGCACGTGTCAAATTGAATTATCCAGGGGTTTCAAAAAAATATGTACATGGTGAGACGATGGAAAAAAGATTTGTGAATTCCGGAGATTTTTGAACTAAACTTAATAAATACAGGATCTCGTCCCTCCCACCGCCCCCACCCAAGCATGTTTTTCTTTGTTTGTGTGTGTGTTTGTTTGTGTGTGTATGTGTGTATGTATGTGTGCGTGTGTGTTTATGTGTGTGTGTGTGTGTGTGTGTGTGTGTGTGTGTGTGTGTGTGTGTGTGTGTGTGTGTGTGATAGAGAGAGAGGGAGAGGGAGAGAACGAGAGACATAGAGAGAGTGTGTAGGTATGTCTGTCTGTATGTATATATTATTATGTATATATTTATATGTGTGTGTTTTGTGTGCGTCCGATTTGTGCCACTTTGAAGAAATGTGAAAGGGTCCACGATCCTCTATGTGACGTCACAGGCCTGGTATGAGTTGACCCGCCGGCGGAGTGACCCGCTAATGTCATCTCATGTCTACTGGACGGACAAGCTATTGAGGCGAAACATTGGAAGGTACCAGCTCACGTCTGACTACCACCAATGAGGGAGAAAACAGAGTGATTGGAAAGTCCATAGTGGGGAGGGGGGGGGGGGAGGTTTTGGGTGTTGATGAGATTTCTTGGAAGGGGATGGACAGGCGTGAAAAATGACTTTATGGGTGAGTGAATGAGTCTAGTAATAATTATCTTCATAAATCAATGGACAAATATAGGGAGTGACAGAAGAAATAAACACATAAATATATATATAAAAGAAGGGGTGAATGAATGAATGAATGAAACATTAATGCATGGGTTTATTGGTTAATAATTGAATGAATGAATCCCTTCATCAATCAATCAATCAATCAATCAATCAATCAATCAATCAATCAATCAATCATTCAATCATTCAATCAACCAATCAATCAATTAATCAATCAATCAATAGTACATTAATGTTTGCTATGTTATCTACGGATCTCATACTAGGGGCATACCAAAAGTGTTTTTTTACCTGACCATGAAGGAATAAAGGTAGAAAGCTGAAATTTGGGGTGAAAGCCAACAATCATCTTTTTAGAATGCATGTAAACTTTGGTGAATTTCTGATTACTGGTTTTAACACCAGCCCATTGTAAGTGAATGGGGGTATGTTGTTCTCCAGTTTCAACATAAAAATGAAGAAAATTGAGCACAGGGCAGTAATGAAGTTTTTGTTCTTGAAAGGCAAGCAAGAACAGGATATTTTTATAAAGACGCATGTCGTATATGGAACTGATTGCCCATCCTAAACTGTGATAAGATTTTGGTGTAACAAATTAAAATGCAGATTCATGGACATTGAAGAGGGCTGGTTTTCTATTCTCAAGGTCTTTTCAAGCTCATACACATTTGGCAAAAATGTGTAACAGGTGGAGACTACTACATGGAGACAGATAAAGCTTAGTACCAAATTTCAGCTTTCTACCTTTATTCCTACATGGCCAGGTAAAAAAAATGTTGGTATGCCCCTCGTAACTGTGAAGCATGACACAACTGTGCGAACTTTCCTGACCATACACACTTGCGATAAGAAGCTAAATTTTACAACGACACATCATTAAATGTGTAAAATAGAATCTAATATTCCTTCTGTTGTACACGTATTCATCAATGTTCACCTCTCATTTCCATGTTATTGTGGTCCTAATTGAAAAAGGTAATTATAATATCTACATGATATTGTGCGGGTTTAAACCTCCATGATCAATAATGTGATTGACGGTTTAAGGTTTTTTGTTAAGGCGAGACCTCCAAATATAACATTAATTATCTGGTATTATAGACAAGCCAAGTGTTTTGCAGGTCTTAAAAACTCCTCGCCAGAACGATCCATGTTCCAGAATATAATATAGTTCTTAAAAATAAATTTAATCGCTTTCATCCGTATGGCAATCTAGAATGATGCAATCTTTCATTTTAAGCGACTTTCTATCAGTAAACAAATAACAGCACGTTCTTTCGGTCAAAAAGGGTCGAACTAAAGGTCCTGTGTCATTTGCCATTTGGAGCTTCGAATTTCAGGTGCACAGACAGATAATGTTACAGGCTGTAAGTCGCTTAGCTTTTTTCCGCTTGAGTCACACAAGCACTAGCCTTTCCTCATGGAATGGTCTTCTTTTCCAATGTGTTTCCATTTGCCAGTCACAAAGAGTTTGTTAAGAAAGAGACGAAACCTCAAAGCACATCTTGCTGAAGCAGAAGCAGACAAAGAATAAAGAGATAGGTCTTTATACGAAAATGCCTCTCTCTATGATGCCAGTGGTGATGGTGATGACGGAAACGTTTTTGCCCCATTGTAAGCATTTAAAAGCTCAATTTCTACTCGTGGATGTGCGCAACTTGCAGACCTCTCCATTAGCTTCATCATTTCTAAATTCATGAAGCCTCATATGATTTGAAAAAATATCAGTCGTCCAGAAAAAATATGACATAAAGCATAAAAAGCGTGATCTTTCGTGAAGAAAAATCCTGTCAGAGCACACAGAACGAAAACAGACTTGAAACTATGTTTGTATAATTAAAAATGATATTGTTCACGATCTTGTTCGACGTTTTGGAAAAAAGTGTGTTACTCCCCTTCTACATTGTGCATTGCATTTGCGTAGTTTGGACGTACACATTAATTGTCGCATCATTTCCTGAGCTAGCGCAGTCACAAACATCAAACAAACACAACTTCCGCATCATTATCTGTTGCTTTGTTTACATGGATCGTTATAAACATCTAGCAAGCAACTTTTTATGTGTTTATAGTTGTATGGCCCGTAAAGTTACGTGAGTGACTAATGAAACAGGTGGCGAATGCCATTACTCTTATTTCACAATCTTTTCTCTTTACATTCATTCCTAAAACCGAACAAGTAAAAAATCCTTGTCAACAAAATAGAAATTTGGCAAAGAGAACCTGATTCAAATCCCTGGGACTGAATGTGATGAAAATAACATCTATCACAAAAGAAAATTTTGGTCATGTCAAATGAAAAGATAATAGAAGTGCTTTTTTATAGAACAAACTACAATTGAAATTTACGTTATCATCTTTCTTGCTACTTTAAAAAAAAACTTGCTTTGCTGTAACGAGTTAATTCGAAACTCTCACCTATTCTAAAAAAATGTAATTATATTTACGTTCGTTAGCGAAACGTAACCGATAAAAACAGGGTAACTCAAGAGCCATTTCAGTGAAGGTTTATTGCTTTAAAAAGAGTTCACCTGCGGCGTTGCAAGCATGTCTCTCTCGCTCTCTCTAATGAGGTGTGAAGCTAAGCAAAACAACAAGCCAGTTACCCTCAAGTCACATACATAAACCAAGTATCTGTTACGTGTTTATTTTTTGGGTACATTGCCTTTCCGTTTTGGGTGACAGGACAACGGGGACGCAGTGTCGTGGCTAATGTACATGTATTTCAAATACTTCAAACAAATAGAAAAATAAACAAGGCAACTATAACATTTTAAAACAAAGGGAATACGGGAGATTGTAAAGATCCTGTCTCACTTGATCCACTTTCTTATCAACCGGGGAAGTGGAAATCCCTTGCTTTCGCCAGGACCTTGCAAGTTGAATTGTTTGTTGAAGGGTGAGGTTTATGTTCAGTCATGAGGATCAATTTTAATTCATTCAGACAATTTATTTTGTTGTTATTGTTACTGCTGAAGAATATGATTCAGCAATCGCTAATGAAAAAAAAAAAAAAGAAATAACAGACAAAAACTATCGATTTGCAAAATAATGTATACCATTCTTTTTCCCAGCTTAAAAACAAAAACAATACAAAACAGATATAAATATAAACATGCAAGCAATTCCTGATTATTTTTTTATATGTCTGTCAACAATGAAAGTCTGTCTCTGTGTGCCTGTTTGTTTGCTCCCCTCTCTTTCTCTCTCTCCCCCTTTTTCTTTCCCCCTCACCTTCTGTCTGTCTGCCTCTCTGTCTCTCACTCACTCTCCTTTTCTCTCTCTCTCTCTCTCTCTCTCTCTCTCTCTCTCTCTCTCTCTCTCTCTCTCTCTCTCTTACACATAATATAATGAAAAACACTGATATGTTTGCAATAAAATATTTATGAGCACACGAAGAAAATTAAAAAGATATTTAGAAAACAAACACACACAAAAAATAAACCAAAAAGAAACCATATCAGGCAACAATAGGTTAAACGACGCTTTTCTTTTAGTAATCGTAAAAATAGAGACGTTTCTTCGCGGTAGCTTTGAGCCAACCACGACCCCGGAAGTAGGCTTGGTGTTGCATGATCAGCCGCCACTGAGGCCGCCATTTTCCCGGAAGCGTTGACCGTGTCGTGTTTCCTTACAGTAAGTTACAGCCTGTAGGAGAAGAGAAAAGTGATGGGAACTGGCGCAGTTGAGCTTGCACGTAGGTTGGGATTTGTTTGTTTTATTTTCCTTTTTTATAGAGCCATGAAAGAGACGCATAAGATCTCAGTGTGAGTGGCTGTTCTCTGTGTTGTAGGTGGTATTTTTGTCTCTTTCATTTCTTTTAGACTGTCTGTCTGTCTGTCTGTCTGTCTGTCTGTCTGTCTGTCTGTCTGTCTGTCTGTCTGTCTGTCTCTGTCTCTGTCTCTGTCTCTCTCTCTCTCTCTCTCTCTCTCTCTCTCTCTCTCTCTCTCTCTCTCTCTCTCTCTCTCTGCTCTATTTGCCTCTGTGTCTGTTTCTGTACCTGTCCCACTCTGTCTTTCTCTGTCTCTCTATTTGTCTCTCTCTGTCTATCTTTATCTCTTTCCCTCTGCGTATGTGTGTGTGTGTGTGTGTGTGTGTGTGTGTGTGTGTGTGTGTATGTGTGTGTGTGTTTGTGAGTGTGTGTGCGCGCGTGCGCAATTCTTTTTTCTCATGGTCTTGAAAAAAAAAAGAGAGAGAGAGAGAGAGAGAGAGAGAGAGAGAGAGAGAAAGAGAGAGAAAGAGAGAGAATAGGGGATGGGTGCGAGATAGAGAGGGAGGAAGATAGAAAGAAGGCGGGAATGAGGTGGGTATAGGGTGGGGGCATGGAAGATCTACTTCGGTTGGACGGCTGTTGAAACACAAAAAAGGAGAATCGTGCAATTCAGGTCAATAAATTAGAAATAACAAGTCACGGCACAGGTGGTTGATATTTCCTAACCAGATTTCACAATGCCATAGAGTCAGTTGAACACACACTGAATAACCAGAAATATAAAAGTTATTTTAGGCTATCGTTCCTCCCCGTACCATTGTTCTTGAAAGCTCATCTCTCTTCCCTTGTGTGCGTCATAGCTCGAAGCAGTATTGACTTGTTGTTTTTTTTAATGCGATCTCAAATTAAAAAATTTTTTTAAAGCAACGAAAAAAAATCTTTTTCGACCAAGCGCAAAATTCAGTATTCTGAATATTCGAGACTGAATACAAAAGTGTCATTATCCATCTCTTTTCACTTTTATCAATAAATACATTTTAGGATTTTAGTTGATTTTTTTGGGGTTTGTTTTTGAAAGCTTGATCTCCTCAATCGTGTTCTCTTTTCAGACTCACAACATGATTTCGTGCGTGACAATGGGACTGATTTCAGTTCACCATAGGTCGTCTTTCTCAGTGTCCCTCATGGCACTTGAGTAAACGCATACGTTGTGAGACACAGTCCAATGCAATGCAAACAGACTGAAGTCACCCGCTGTTATGTGTATTTATCTATCCTTCCCATTGGTCTATACATGTAGTTACCTCAAAATTTCACTCTCTATCTCTCCCACTTTGTCTATCTATCCATTCATCTATCTGTTTTAGTGTTTATTTAGTGTTTGATTATATTTCTGTCTATGTCTCTGGTATGCCTGTCGTGCACACAATTTTACATGAGCAGTCTTTACGCTTCACCAAAAGAAAGGTTATAAAATTATAGACCTGTGCATGCCGTTCAAGCTAACTTTTCAATGCTTACTATCAATGTCTCTCGATGGCTTTAGACTCTTTCTTTATCTGTCTGTCTGTCTGTCTGTCTATCTGTATATATACATGTATACATATAATATGTATATATATACTGACGTTATATATAT
>NW_004797544.1:365851-380148 GCF_000002075.1 Aplysia californica | reverse complement strand
ATAGATAGATAGATAGATAGATAGATAGATAGATAGATAGATAGATAGATAGATACATACATAGATAGATAGATAGATAGAGAGATAGATAGATAGATAGAGTGAGTGAGGAAGGGGGAGGGCAGGTGCAGTGCATCGATAAAGAGTTGTATGATAGGAGTTGTCGGCCTTTGAAGCGTAGTGATTATCATATTTGGTCAATACCGAAGTTTCAATATCGAATAGTGTTACTCTCTGAGCTTTTCCCACAAAAGATTCAGTTCTCGCGAATTTAATCTTGCCTATCATTCTGCTGTATAGTATACCCCGTTTAGTCCGAAATGACCCTTGCAAGCAAGAAAGACCAACACGCACGCTGATCTATCTAAATAAAATTATCGTTTGTCAGTGGATGATTTTAAGAATTTACAGCTACATGTATATAATTTAAGACTGGGGATTTGAATCTCTAATTCTTTACTCCAATACTTTCACTTTTCTCTGTGTTCGCTAAACAGTCTGGCAAGAATTACGTTTTATAAACATCTAGAGGGTATCGTATTCAGTGGAACTTCGTAAAAAAAAAATCATGGTGGAGAGAAGTCATTAACCAGGCCTTTAACATGAACTTGAATTAAGGTATTATCAGTCCACTGCAGGATATAGGTCTTTAACAATGTCATCAACTCTATTGTATCAGCTGTTTTTTTTATCCAGCTTTACTCGTTTGCTCTCCGATAGCGTTCTGCCAACTTCTTTCAGGTATTCCCCTTGATCGTTTTCATGCCCTTGGTCTCCATTCAGTGCTTCTTTTTGTCCGTCCTTCATTCGACCGATGTGATGAGCCTGTTTCCATTTGATTGGAGTATAACTTTGGGGATATCTTACCACACGATGTAATGCATACGAAATGTCCAAGTGCCCCACTGTGCGATATTAGAAGCAAACACCAGCTAAAATATATCTCGTGCGAGGCTTGTAGAGACAATGCCCCCCCCCCCTTTCCCAATCTTCACAACAACGGATGCTCCCAAAAAGTACCACAATCAGAAGTTAATGCTAACTGGCCCCAGATTTTGGGGCCAAAAACTTCTCGCCCAAGGTTGTTAGGCGGCTTTGCGTGGATCATGGTCAGAATTACTTCCTTGATCCTTCGACTGGTCAGCGACTCCTTGTTTTTTTTTCCCTCTCCAGCTGTAATTATGTCCCAATATTTGGTATCTTTTCTTTGACAGATATCCTGTGTGGTTTTTGGTTTTGTTTCTGAATGTAACTCTTTAGATGCTGAAACATTTCCTCTAAGTGGATCGCACATCTGCATCATTCAAAAGGATTATTATTGGATTTAGATTTTTTGACTTCGTTCCATCCCTTGGAGATAACACAAACCCTTACCTAATGAGTCTGTTTTAAAAAAAAACAACAACTGAAGAACATTAAACTAAATTCGCACAAATACTAGTTTCAATTCAGTTTTTTTTTTTTAAAAGGCGTTTTACCTGTTACAAGATTCACAGACGTTTCCCAGGTTTAAAAAAACATTGAACAAAAACCAAAAGGCTTAATTAAAAACAAATAGATCTGAAAAAGTGATAAATATCTCAAGAGCCTAAAATGTCATAACAAGAACCCGCCCATTTGAAAACCCATTATCTTAGATATGTTTGTTCCTTCCTGTTTTGTTTCTTTGAATGATGAGTACTCTGTCATGGCCGTGGAAAGCACTGATGTAGAGCTGTGCTTTGTCACCGCAGAACAAACTCGCTGACGGGAAATGACAGCATGTAATCAATTTGTGCTAAATGGTTCGTAGCATCTAAATTGAACAGGATGTTCATTAACATTCTTATAAGTGAAACTGGGTTCTTTGTCATAAAATGTGAGGTGTTTGTAACTAGGCAGACTGAAGACCCATAAAAATTACCCCCTCCACGGGAAAAGAAATACAAAAAGGAAAAAGAGGAAAAGGAAACAAAAAGGAACAGTTAGGTAAAAAACAAAAAAACAAAACAAAAAAAGGAACAAAACAGAACAAACTAAAAAAACCCCAACAAACCCTATACGCAATAAGGAAGAAAACAGAAACCCCCCAGAAAATAAATACAAAGAAAAACCTGAAACAGCATTCGTGCCAGAGAAATCGTCACTTACCTGACATCTTCAAATGAGACCTCGTTAAGTTGGAGGATCGATTACTGACAGCCCTTTGTTTTTGAAAAAGATGATTATTTCCTTTTTAGTCGTCACGCCTGTATAACGCGTGGGTCTCTGTGGTAATAGTTGGGTATTTGGCTCTGACGTGAGGAAAATATTCTATGGAGTGCAACTGACATTGTCTTGACCTTTTTTTTCAACTGGGGTATTACTGATGTGGCTCGAATTGGCCCTGGCAGGCACGGTTCTAATACCCCACCTTATCGGAGAATTAAATCGTATCAATACAGACGTATCAGATTTGTAACAGCTTCACCAGGGTAGACTATACAGCAAGCAGTGTAAAGAACAAAGTGTGTTTGTAGAATGTGCTCTCGAGGGAGCTGGACTCCAAACAAATTCGCATTTTAAAAGCCCAGATTCCTTCCTTGTTGACCTTTCTGTACTAGAAACTATTTGCATACACCGGTTTAAAGTTTGTGTTTTCGACAGTATCTTTCCAAGGGAAAAGAAGATAAGATTAAAGAGAGCAAAGCTGACTTTACTGAGTATCCTTTGTAGATAGTCGATACCATTATTTTATTCAACGTGGTCATGAAAAACACACATGGCAGAGGATTACAGAGACTAACCAAACCGTCCTTCAAAACACTGATTACGGCAACTAAAAAACCGAAAAGCTCCGAAATAAAAATAAATTAGATTAAAAACCTGAAATTCTTCTCTGTCATTACAACAGAACTGGCTTGTCTTTGGTTTTGGTTTCACTGCAGGGGGGTAGGTGTGGGGGGTGTCTCTTTTTTAGATACCACACATTTTACTTTGTTCTCTCAATCATTATTATAGTGATACGACATTAATCTATTACCTAAGCAATATGCCGAGTCAGTATAGTGTCTAGCAGTTAGCGTCTGTCACGTATTTGGTTCCAGACTTTCACAACAAGTAAAATTGTGTCTCAAAAATCGAGTTATTTCCCAAACAAACTTAATATCTGGAATTGTTCACCTCCAGCGTGTTTTCAAAAGGGTGAAGCAGAAAGTGATGATAATAATAATAATAATAATAATATTGTTTAAATTCTTATATATAGCACATATATGCTCTGCAGCCTGCTCCATGTGTTTTACAACTATTATTACCCCAAAAGACCCTCTGAAAACACTCAGACACATTCTCGGCTTCACGGGAAGCATACGGTGCAAGTTGCGGATTTCACGCGTTGAAACACTATATAAATGACAAGATCTTTCACAGTCTATAGCCAGATACCCATTTCCACTTCGGAGAAGTGAGAAAAATTCGTGCAAAGTGCCTCTTCCAAGGACACAACGTCGGGCTCCTGACGGGATTCGAACTCACTACCTTACGGTTGCGACCCCGAAAGCCTAACCACTAGACCACCGACGCCACAAGTGAACAGTATTGCAATAAATAGATTTTGAGTTTAGGGATGAATTTTCATTAAAACAACAACAACAACAACAACAACAACAACAACAACAACAACAACAAAGAACAACCAAACAAAAACAAAATGAGATTTCTAGAAAATAGCGATAACAAATTTAGACATATTTATGCTTAATTAAATTGCGGATGCAAAGGTTTGAACAGAAACTCAATCGACCCGGATGTTGTCAAAATGAATTTAGGGGCTCCTCCGGTGTTCTGGGTGCTCCCACTACAATGTTTATGTTCATTAGCGTAATGGTTGTCTTTGAAATAATGCCAAAACTGTTTGAACCTTATGACTTTGTGAACAGACAATGTGGTAAAACGTAAAGGACAGGATAATGAGAACTAAGCCTGCCAAAAATGTAAGTGAAATGGTTTAGAGGCATCAGTTACAGATCTGTGGGTCGACATACACGAAACGAAACGCATGGTAAAACATGAACAAAACTAAAAAGAATAACGATACTACAAAAAGGGCATTCAAATTACTGCAAGAATAACAGCAAAACAACCACCCCCTAAAAAAAAAAACCGAGTCAAAACAACGAAAAGATCAAAGTAGAAACATCCCCACCGTCGAAAAACAGTTTTAAATACCCCCTATCCCCAAATACTAGCAACTACTTTGTCATAAATACCCATCTATCCACTATCCATCTTTTTAAAAAGGAAAGAAAGGAAAAGAGATAGATCTCAAAAGAGGAGAGGGTGAATTCAGAATATATGTTAAAGATCTCTCTCTCTCTCTCTCTCTCTCTCTCTCTCTCTCTCTCTCTCTCTCTCTCTCTGTGTGTGTGTGTTTATATATATATACATATATATATATATATAAATATATATACAGAAAGAGGAGAGATAGGGGCTGAGAGAGAAAAGGAGAGAGAGAGACAGACAGAAAGAGAGAGAGAGAGGGGGGGAGGAGCGAAAGAGCCAGAGTGACAGAGACAGAGACAGAGGCACGGAGAGAGAGAGATAGAGATAGAGAGAGAGAGAGAGAGAGAGAGAGAGAGAGAGAGAGAGAGAGAGAGAGAGGAGAGAGAGAGAGAGAGCAGGAGTGGGCGTTGGCTCAATTCATTGCCCAGACGACATGAGACGGGAACATGACAGCCTTGACCAGAAAATGTCTGAAAGAGAACAAAATCGGAGTCTGTCTGTCTGTCTCTCTATCTGTTGGCGTGTTTGTTTTCTCTTAGACCATAACGGGAAGGAGACAAGAATACGCCCAGACGGTATAGGAGAGTAACTGGAGAGTCCGCCGTGATATGAAGATGGTTTAAGCTGCAGAATAGTGACGTCATTAAAACAAACCACACGGACATAAAACAAACAAACTATCAGAAATATAGAAAAGCAGAAGGTCATCAGCGTTCTGTGTTTCTGTGTGTCTTTCAGTTTGTCTCTTTTGTGTTTGTTTTGTTGTTGTTGTTTTCTTTTGTTTGTGAGACACGAAAGAACCGATATGAGTAGCGTACCGCTTACACGTTGTTCGTGGAAGACCCAAGGTCAGTTCACACAATAGGGAATTTTTTTGATTGAGTATCTCGGTCTTTCTTCTAAGACGGTGTATCCCACTCAGCCCGGGTTAGCTGGGACAGGAGGATCAAAAACCTGCCCCCTATCTGATCTAACGTGTGTTGATGAGGGCGTAAAAACCATACACGTAAAATGTATTCCTAACACTTACGAAAATCTAGAAGCCTGTGATGTGGATTACATCTATACCACTATTTTTAAGTGTATTCAAGAGAGCAATACTAGTTATAATTAGTGGGAACTGTGATTTCATCATTTTGATGTCATTTTGTAGTATTTTTTTCTCTCCATGTCTGCAATTTTTACGATTACTAGTTCGATAGCCTAGCCACCAGACTATTGACGCTAGTCAGGTCCTTTTAGCCGATCCGTCTGGCTGTCTTTGTGGTGAACTAAAAGAAGAGCGATGACACGATTCATAGCGTAGATAACGTGGAATATATTATTGACAGTTATAATAATGCCATAATGGTTGAAATAGACGACACGACCTGTCTGTCTATTTGTCTGTCTGTTCCCATACCTTTAGCCCCCCCCCCCTCTCTCTCTCTCTCTCTCTCTCTCTCTCTCTCTCTCTCTCTCTCTCTCTCTCTCTGTCTCTCTCTCTCTCTCTCTCTCTCTCTCTCTCTCTCTCTCTCTCTCTGTCTTATATCTATTCTATCCGCTTGTCCTTCTATCTGCCTATTAGCAAGCGTTATTATTAGTTATTGTATTAGTTCTTTTTTCTCAGTATGCATTTATTTCTTTTATGTCCTTGCAAAGATTCAAATAATTGAGGCTTTTACTATATTTTTCTATTTGTCATTAGTTTCAATGAGAGCCACTATTTTCCTTTTTCCAGGATTAATATCCCTATCATTTCTTGGTTTCCTCTCGCCTTTACCAAATTTTAACAGAACTACAACTCTCTCTAAAAAGCTGATTCGCCAACATTTATGTAACATTGAAGATTGCCCCCGCCCTCACCTGTAATCGAAAGAAATCCTTTATCCTTCATTTCGTCGTCTATAAAAAAAACGAGAGAAAAAACATAAATATACAACATACTCTGGAACTTATGAAAACATGACGAGCTATCTTTTACAACAAAAACCTGAACCAGGTCATTGAACTCGCAGTTTCCTTAAAAAAAAAAAAACCCAGAAGGGAAGATACTACTCTAACAGATTGGGGAAGAGAAATGTGGGTGCAAATGCATGGGTACAATGCAAACACACATCAATTACTTCGAAGGTTGCAATATTGGTACTTAATGCACTATTTCACGAAGCAGACAATGCAGACATGTGTTATCAAAATGTGGGTATAAAAACACATGTCGTATATTTGTCCATCCTTATTTCCTTTGTGGCTTGTCAGAACTGTTTTATTAGGCGAGTGTTATATTTTATTGCAATAACTCTGTACACGTAGAGGGTTAAACAGCTGAGTGGAAACAATATCTGCCATTGCTTTTTTTGTTAGAAATAATAGATGGTTAGATCTATGTAAATGCAATTAAATCATTATTTTTATATAATTTCCACAAAAAAGTATATTGTATTCGTCTTCTTCTCTACTAATTGGTATTCGTCTATTATTTCATGAAAGGTGGACATGTCATAGAGACGCCATTGGCTATTACAGTTATAAATTGCTCTTGTATTTTGTATTTTTATGATTGTGGAAGTCTTTCTGAGTCACAACAATCTCAACTGTAAAGGTTTTGCGTGTTAAGTTAAGGAGAAAATATGCGGACAAAATTGCTTGATTCTCATTCATAAACGAATTGTGCATGTAGTAGAATACACCATTTAATATTATGCAGCTGTTCATTCTCACCTGGTCATTAAAAATGGAAAAAGAAAATAGAATTACAATGGGTATAATATGACAATCTCAGGGAGAAATTAGTCTTGGTCGTTTACAGTGGTAGTGGTTTTACAAAGCCCAGGTGCACTCATGCATACACACACCAAGAAAGGACATAGATATTACGCGTTGAAACACCTCCGCTCCATAAATATTCTCTCTCTTATTGAAAAAAAATACACAAATAAGAAACAGGAATAAAAGTAGTTGAAAAAGACAGCTTAAGAAAACCCAACCCGCAAGCATGCAAGATTACAGATATGAGTGTTTCCTCAGCAGATGAACGCAATTTTTTTGTTGAAATTTGTGAAAATAGAAGAACCCTTTCAGAATCTCGTTCTACAATTTACTTTTAGATTTAATTATGCAATTAATTCATGTATGATTTCATCTAAGCTCTCTGTGTCCTGTTTAAGGTCCTATTGACCTACATTGTTTGTATTAAGGAATTCAATGTATTGTTTAACCCTGTGCTTCCCAACTTGGGTCGTAATTTTGGTGGGCTGTGTGACTCACACGGGTAGTGACAGGTGTTATTTGATTCCACGCTTAAGGTAGAAGGTCGACGGTTGGCGGAAAACGGTTCGAAAATGTTTACCTCTTAAACATGGTAAAAGTCTGCGTGGCCACTAAAAGATTGACAAGCACTGGTGGTGCAGTAAGGTTTACATGAAGACATGAGGGTTATTATTGAAGGATACTTGCCTTACTAGTACTAGCAAATAAATTGTTGTAAGTTCAGTTCCTAAGGACTTATATTTTAAAGAAAGGGGTATGTTTACACCTTGATATTATTAATTAAAGGATAGCATCGGTCTGACAGCCGTAAAACATCTGAGCTGAAAGACTAAGATACGCGATAAAAATCTCTCCCCACTCCGGAATCAAACTCGGGTCTCCTGCGAGTGAGGGTGAAATGCATTACCATTTAACCATAGACGCTGGTATTCCCGGCTTCCTCACACAGTACGCTGTATTTTGAAAAAAAAAATGGACGCTAGCTTAACCGTCCAATCCAATGGATTGGTCATGTTCTGAGAAGAGAACCAGACTCTATTGTGAAGACTGCCCTCCATTGGACACCCGAAGGACGTTGCAAAAGGGACAGACCCAAAGTGACATGGAGACGCACAGTAAAGTCTGAAATGAAGTCCTGAAATCATTCGTGGGCTACGCTGACCTAGATGGCCCAAAACAGACAGAGCTGGAGATCCTTTGTTGCTGCCCTAACGCTAGATGGCGTAATGGGTAGCTGTAAGTAAGCTTAACCCTCTCCCCCACCCCCACCCCTTTCCCCCCACCCTGTTGCAATAACATCTACGCAGGAAACGGATTTGTGAACGATAAGTGAAAGATAACTGTATGGACTTGACATGTTGCAATGATGTGTTTTCTAAAAAAAATATATTGATATTTTTTTTACAATGGCGATAAAGCTGGGTTTTTTTCTAATTAATAGGTTGGGTACAAAAATTATTGTAAAATCATCACACCCTGTCGAACGATAGCTGCATTTCAAAAAGAACTTAGACAATTTTCATCCGAGATGTTTGAAATGTTGTAAAAGTGACCCTGATACTGTTTTGAAGGTGGACGGTATTTTTACAAAAATCCGTTTGTCGGACTATCAATATTCTGATTCTTTTTTTTATATTACGCTTTAAACGCACCCCCCCCCCCCAAAACAAAAAACAAAAAAGCAACAACAACCAAAAACAACAACAAAAAGCTTTTACAGTCGTAGGCATCTTCCCTGCTTTATCTCAGCAAGTTCATTTTGAAAAGTGAATTCGTCAGCATTAAAACATTTTAGTATAAAAAAGACAGATTTCGAGCTCCAAGCATGTATCACCCACCAAAGTTTGAAGAAAAGAATGAAATGGCAATGCAGTAAAGTACAGACGAGTAAATACATAGGTGTAATGAATAAGGAAAACATGAAAAAGACCAACAATACTTAATCTGTTAATATTGCTGCCGATTTTTTAGTAAATCGCTACTTCAGAATTGAAAAAGTTCTATCTGACATTTTTGGCCCTTTTGGGTTTCTTAGGCCGTGAGATCAGAAACCAAATAAATGTTTTATCTGCTCTATCGAAGTCATAATATTCTTCGGAGTCGTTATTAAGATTTTAGATAATTTCGTCCCAAAAAAGAGGGGGGGGGGGCAGGGTGACAAATGGGAACTCCAACCTCCAAAATAACTTTCGATTACGGCCATGTGCAAACATTGCACAAAGACTGCGAAAGCAAAAAATAATTCTATGGCTGCACTTTAAGCACCCCCAAAGAAAAAAATCCAACCCGATTAACCCGGAGAAAAACGAGTAAATGTAATAATTTTGAGTGACAACTCTATGGAATATGGGCTGTAGTTCTTGCTATGCTATTTGTACGCCACCCAACACGTTGGTTTTTTTAACGCCTCCTATCATAATGCCAGTAACTCTCACTCTCCCTCCCTCTCTCTCTCTCTCTCTCTCTCTCTCTCTCTCTCTCTCTCTCTCTTTCTCTCCTATCTCTAGCTCTCTCTCTCTCTCTCTCTCTCTCTCTCTCTCTCTCTCTCTCTTTCTCTCCTATCTCTAGCTCTCTCTCTATCTCTCTCTCTCTCTCTTGTTTTCATACACACACACACACACACACACACACACACACACACACACACACACTCTCTCTCTCTCTCTCTCTCTCTCTCTCTCTCTCTCTCTCTCTCTCTCTCTCCCCCCCCCCTCTCTCTCTCTCTCTCTCTCTCTTTCTCTGTCTCTGTGTATCAATATTTCTATCCTTATTCTCTCTTTCTCTCCTTCACACGCAGAATCATACAAACAAAACATGACCATATTATTCTTTCTGTTTTTCTCTCTCTTCCCCTTTCCTCATGTCCACCCCTGCAAGCCCTAAAAGCAGCCTGCACACTAGTTTCCCGTTAAAAGAAATCATCTATATTTCAACCCACCCTCTCTCCTGCCCTCTAAAGTCCAGTAATTTCATCATATATACTTTAAGAACTGATCTTTTATTTTATCAGAGAGAAAAAAGTTCCTTGGGAACGTCCAGTTTCTTTAGGGCTCACCTTTTAAATCCACCTGAGTTCATGTCCTTGACAAAGTATATACTATTGCTCTCACAAGTGTATTTTAACTAAAGTAAATCAAATAATGAAATGAAAAACAAATTATAGCAAGAAACTATAATTTCACTAAGGAGCAGATGGCTGTCTTTATTGTCCACGAAAGAGTGTTTTGACTGTCACCATCTATCACTAACCTAACCTTACTCCACAAACAAACAAATTAAAACTTTACTTTTATCCACCACTTATACCCTTTTGGGTGTCGCGGGAAGAAAAATACGTCTCTCTGTCTCCAGCCGGAGAGCTTGGGTCAGGGGGATGCCGTGAGTTGTTAGTATTTCCCTGACTCCATCTATCCAGGTCTTTCTCCGTCGCCCTCTAGCCAGGTTGCAATCGAATTTTTTGACGAACTCAATCCCCCCCCCCCCTCCAAATAACTCAGAACAAACAAAACAAATGTCTGAAAGGAGACGTAACAGTTCGTTGGTTTTGTCTCCGATATAATCGATAGAAGAAGCATTAATGGAAATACGGTATGTTCATATTATAGACCTAATGTTTCTCGTCGCCTTCTTTCATCATTCTTGAACTCTTTACCCCCACCCTAGCACAAAGCACTGAATGATCTAAACAGCGTGCATGAAGGCCTAAAACACCTACATTAAAAAAAATGTATTGAAGACAGTAGTATTACATTTTTATTTCTCCGACTGCTAAATGTCTTTCTTTTCTCATTTGACCCTTGCTCCCCACCGCATCACTCTCGCTCTCTTTGCATACATTCACCGAGACCAATGAAAAATAACTGAGGAAGTTTGTTACTGGAAAAAAACACCAATATTATTACTTATTATACCTGCTGTGCTGACCTTCCGATCTCGTTATTAGATTATAGCCTGACAAGGGAACATTTCAAGGCTTTTACTGCTGGCGTGGCCTTTTGGCCTTCTTTCCACTTATTGGAATGGGTTTTTTTCTTTTCGTAGTATACAACATTATTATGTGTTATTTTGCGTAGTAAAATGTGTATATTAACATATGGTATTTTTTTATAAAGCAATTTATTCATTTATATGAATCATTCATTTATTTGACCATCTGTTCACTTATCAATTTTGGTTGTCTTATCTATTTGCTTATATTTGTTTATTCATTTACATTCATTTCTTGCTTTGAATACTGGTTTATTTATTTTGTTATACGTGTGTTATTTTCTCAAACCGATGGGTGGTTAGAAGGAGTCTCAGTTTGTTGCTGCTTTTTCAATGCTCTGGGCTGTTTGTGTTTGTCTTGTTTTGTTCCGCAACAAAAAGGTCGATATTGTGTCTTGATTTAAACAAAACAAATTAAACTCAACGGTATGTTCATATAGACCTGAAGACCTTTAGTGACCAAGGTCTGTTGTGTAGCCATTAGATATTAAATCATCGCACGTAGAAGACCTGAGATTGATTCCCTGGTGAGGAGAAGTTTTATCTAGTATTCCGGGGTTGCTGGGGTTTTTTTTCCAGAGCGTTGCTTCTCTTCTAAATTGGAATGAATTTGACAGGCAGGTTTGAAGCCCGCCTTCTATATGATCAAAAATGTGGCACTATGGACGTACTTACTTTACTTTTACTTTTACTTTTTCATCCTCTGTTGCCGTTAAGCGTCGAGGGGAGATGCAGTTTTCTATGGTAGGCCAGCTCCGCAGCTCTTTCAGTTGTGGTGTTATGTTTTCTTAGGGTTTCCTTGACATCCTCGATCCACCTTTGCGTGGCCTTCCTCTTCCTTTATAGCCTGAGTGCTTGGTGTTGTAGGCTCTCAAGGCTGGCTGGTCAGGTGACATGCGTAACAGGTGGCCAAACCATTTGATCCTCTGTCTTTCTATGTAACGCAGGCAGGACTCAGTGTCCATACCTTCTCTTACTTCTTCATTTCTCTGCCTGTCTCGTCTTGTGATGTTAAGGGTTTTGCGGAGACATTTAATTTCGCATGCGGTGATTTTGCTTTCATGGGTTTAGCTTAAGGTCCAGGTCTGGCACTGATAACATAATGTTGGTATGAATATTGAGGTGATAAGCTGTCTCTTTGTGTCCATGGAGATGTTTGGATGAGATAGAAGGGGTGCGAGCTGGTAGGTGACAGCGTTGGCTTTTTGATTTCGCATTTCTATTTCTCTGTCTATGGACCCGTTTTCAGAAAAAAGTGCTGCCAAGATATTTCAACTCTTTCACCTGTTTCAGTTATTTACTATTGACATGGATGTTCAGGGGACTCTGTACGAGGGACGTAAAACTCTGAATTAAAAAGAAAATAACGAAACAAACAACAGGCACTTGGTATGGGCAGATTTGTGATATCAAAGCCTGCCTAATGAACCCAAGCGATTGCGTTATTACCATGGTTTGTTTCCTACTTTCATAGAAACACGCTCTGAGAGGGGCTTTCTGAGTTCATTTATCATTTAACAATTTGGACGCTTTTTCTACAACAAAAAAACCCAAAACACTTCAATCCAAGAAGACTGAATAGTTCTCTCCTGCGAAATCGAAAGAATGGCGGCCAACTTGACGTCATTGTAAAAGAATGCATAAGATTTTTATACCGCAGAGGTGAGTAATTACCCCAATTTGTAAAAAAAGGCAATCGAATCATGATGATAAGCTTTTTAAAATTTTTTTTAAAGATAAAACCGAGTTCTCAGGTCTTTATAAAAATACGTCCTCACTCCTCTTTGGGTTTTCTTTTTTCCTTTTTGTTCCTTTAGCTGATTCAGTGGGACTCTTTGTCACGGCAGCATCTGCATAAGCAAGCGGGCTTCTGCACCAAATGGAGCGTGCTGTTTACGTATTTTCTGTGCACACAAACAAAGATTGAGGCGATTGTGCGTGTAAAGAGGAACCATGAGGAACAGATGTGTGAATAGATATACATTTTTGTAGATGGAATAAAAGAGCAACAGTGGAAGGAAGTCAAACAATGCTATATTTGTTGATTTGGAATGCTTTAGAGAATTTGAGTGCGTGTGTTTGCGTGTGTTTGTGTTTGTATGTGAATTGCTGTTTATGTTAAAATGTGAACATAGCGCTCTCGGATCGAGGAGCACTTTGTGAGTGAGTTTGAAGGTTTTGAGTACGTCTGTATAGGAGATAGGCGTCCAGAGAGAAAGAAAGAAAGGGAGAGAGAGAGAGAGAGAGAGAGAGAGAGAGAGAGAGAGAGAGAGAGAGAGACAGAGAGAGAGAGAGAGAGAGAGAGAGAGAGAGAAAGAGAGAGATCCGGAGTGAGAAACCTGAACAAAGAAGAAAACACGTTCATTCTGCAAGAATGAAAACAGCTGCAACATTACTTTGCAGAGATGTCGAGAAAACTTCACTAAGCATTTACAGTTGAACAAACAATAAGCAGTGAGACAGCTATTCTTCATAATTTGGAGTATATCCTTACTCATAGACAAAAGTATACTCCTTGTTTCGTTGGCACGAAACAGAGATTGAGATTCCTGCACCGGCGTGAGTATTAATTGAGTTGTCTGAGACAGAGTCAGATAATGCGCAAGGCAAGCCGCTAAGGCAAAGTGACGTTTATATTGGTCTGATTTTTCTTTCTCCCCCCCCTCCCCTAAAATGAGAAAATAAGGACGTGGTGTTGAGGTACGCCACTTTGGATCCCGTCAGTATGCTCTTGTGAAGTGGAGCCCGCTTAAACCAAAATCTTTTTCTGTTTAGCCGTTTTTTCTGTTTAGAGTTGTTTTTCATATAAAGAAGAAACAAAATTGGGTGTTTTATTTCCGTTGTTTTTTGGATTGACTGCGTTCAGTTTAAACCGACTACACCGTAGTTATATCTTTTTAATGGGTGATGTTACAGTATAACACAAGGGCCGACAAATATCTTAAAGGGAACAAAAAACCTCTCTCTTTACGTAATGCCCATGCATGTATGTAAGCATAAAGTGATTATTGGAGACAGGTTAGATTGCGAGGGATACACTCATTATTCTATGTATAGCTCACCACACAGGGGTAACAAAGGGTGACAGAAACCTTAAGCTTTAACCTGAGTGATATATTATGAATGAAAAATGCTGGTACTACTTCTTATTTCCTTTGTTTTAGCTTTGCATAAATCAAAACGTCCTTCATTCTGACGTACTTGTTTAGATTATGATTCGACTCCTCATCGTCGCATGCATGAACTATGAGTGCGATATTCCCAGTATTTGGAGTGATTGGGGGTGGGGATGGGGTCACGGGGGTCTCGGGGTGTTG
>NW_004797544.1:360850-365687 GCF_000002075.1 Aplysia californica | reverse complement strand
GAGGGGGAGGGGGAGGGGTTGTTTTAACATGCGTCTTCGTTGGCCGTTAGGATTTTTTTCACTCATTCACGGTTGGTCCTGGCAAGCGGTGTCGAAGCACCCTGCCTCCAAAATGATAAGTAGGCGCAGAGAAACACTGCACCGAGGGTGCACTCATTAACCCCAACAAATACACTCTTCCTGATAGCAATAGACCACTGTGATATATGTATGTTATTGCTCAAGACGCAGCAAAGAGAACGAAGAAAATGAAGCAGGGAGCTAAAGAATGAAAACTCAAAAGAAAAAACGAATTGGGAATTACACACCTACTCTCTGTTTGTCTGTCTGTCTGTCTGTCTGTCTGCCTGTCTGTCTGTCTGTCTGTCTGTCTGTCTGTCTGTCTGTGTTTCTCTCTCTCTCACACACACACACAGACACACACACACGCACACACACATACACACACATGCACACATACACACACATACACACATGCGCGAGCACACGCATACACACTCACAATCAGATCTTGTAAATATCTTTTGTTATTATAATATTGTATATTTTATTACTATTGCTTCATATATGAATATACTGGTACTATGTACGGCATAACATAAATCGTTAGAGCTTATAATTCTCATTGTATTATTTCTTGAAAGTGTTTTGCCGCCAACACTTGGACCACGCCTGCCGTTTCCGCCCACTGAGATATCCACCTGTCCTGCCTAAGTCTATTAAGATCTCAGCAGAAACGCCAGGTCGCTGCGTGAACTTAACAAAGTAATCACAACCCCCGTTCTTTGGGAATAAATGATAACCCACACCGAAGCCACTCTCAGCCTGTGTAACGTCAGGGGTGGGTAATATTTTTTAAGAGCCTCTCATCAGTTTACCTGACGAAAACGTGCTGATGGGGAAGCGTTAATCACTTTTCAACAGACTTGCCTTGGAGAAAGTGAGGCGTTAACAAAAACTGTGCTTCTTCAGCAGTTTCGCTTGACTGAAGCAAAAAGTCGTAACGTGTGGATGTTCTGTTTTGCAATTGATAGCTCTGTTAGGATCCCTAACGGTTTTTGGAGACGTCAGCAAGAAGCAGGGAGTCTGCACCAGAGCAACTGGAGTTTAGAAACTAGGGAGTAGAGTATTCTTGTTTATTCTATCACTTTCAGGCACACGTTACAATTTTTTGGGTCACATATTCATAAGAGCATTAAGACCTTCCCCAACTGTAATCTATAATAAGAATTATTATTATTATTTTGGGTATAAACCGCATTGCGGATACATTAAACTCAGATTGCGTTACAATATAAAAAATGTAACAAATACTAATGACATGTCGTTTCCCCCCAAATTACTCGCCTCGTAAAATACAGAATTCTTGACGATTTGTTAAATACTCAAACTCTTCGTTCATGGTAAAAAAAAATACTGAAAAAACTCACAAATAACTAAAAACAAATCTCCACCAAAAATTGGTGTTTTTAAAACTGAAAATTTTGTACGACCTGTTTTTTTAATGCTTAATATCATGCGTCAACGGAAAGAAAAAAATATCCCTTTCCACCCCACCCCCGAACAAAACAAAACAAAACAACAACACAATTTTTACCTCAGACATCTCCGTTATGTTTAGAATGGCATAGATTTTCTGAAACAGCAAACAGCTGCATTGGTAGTATTAGATAGCGGTGGCGGCAAACTGTTTTGTCAACGACGTTCTTTACAAGCCAAAATTCAAGAATGCGGGATTTCAGCGATGAGCCAAAGACTCATAACGGGGAAACTTGGTGAATTCCATTTTCTAGCAAGTCTCCGAATCCATACATAGTTCTTTTTCTATTGGTTTTGTTTTGTTTTTGGTTTGTTTGGGTTTTTTTTTAAAGATCCTTCTTAAAAATAATGAAAATAAGCTTCATGAGGAGTCAACACCTGCGGAGTTGGTATTTATCTGTCATTGCCAGCAGCAAACACTTCCGAGTTAGCAGCAGTTAGCTTTTTTTGTGTGCAAAAAGACTGATATAGGATACGATGATTAAAAAATAAAATAGTTTGAGCTCGAGAAGACTCAATTAAAAAGAAACTACAACACCCTTACTAAATAGTTTAACTTCCGGGGGACAACATATGGAGTATACTCCATTGCTATAGCTCCAGATATGGGCAATCTGAAAGCATGAAATCAAGTAGCATTCTCTACCCTCAGTACAGATTTTTTCGAGAAATTACTGAGCAGAGCTTCAACATCAAAACAACACCGTATATAATTATTGACTAAGGCACAGATAGCCCTGTTTTCTGCAAAGTTGTCTTCAGAATTCTAGATTTTTATAATACCATCATCGTAATGTCCCAGAATTGTTTCAAACGGTTTGTTTAAACTCGGGAATGAGACATAATAATACAGTCGAAATTGTCTAAGACGGACATCCATTGTCAAGGAGAAAGGTGGCCATCTTAGTCAGGGAGGTGTCTTACACGGTGTCTTTATCATCATCCGGTGCCTTACCGACTGGCGAGGGCGATCATGGACCTCCACTTCCATCTGTCTTGTGTTGCAGCAATGTTGTCTGTTGTTCTTGCTGCTATTCGTCATAAACTGTCGTTTCCAATTTGCTTCAACAAAGACTTCTTCATTCGTTTTCCTAACTGTCCATGGGATACGCTGCATGCGTCTTATGAACCACAACTATGTCGCGTCAATTGTTCTTTCCAGTTGTCTATTGATTGTCCATGCTTCGTATAATAGGATTGGCTCAATGTAGCTTTTCAGTACTCTTTTCTTTGTTATAATAATAATATTTTTAAATATTTTTTTTAAAACGCCCTGGGGGACATGTGGAATGGCCGTTTGTACTGGTGATTGTTTTATACAGGTATCGATTAGAGCAGGTTTGACTGAACACCTTATAGCCAGTGAAAAAATAAAGCTAGGTAAAAAGACGTGAGCCAAAACTAGATTTTTCTTAGAATGGTTTGATTGTATGAAATACGTTTTGATGGTGACGAATAATATAATGATAGTATTATAATTTATTACGGTGCAGATGCATTTGGTTATAACAAAATACGCGTTCTGATTTGCTCTCTGTCTTTCTTTCTCTCCACCACTTCCTGCCCCTCTCTCTCTCTCTCTCTCTCTCTCTCTCTCTCTCTCTCTCTCTCTCTCTCTCTCACTCTCTTCTCTCTCTCTCTTTCTCTCTCTCTCTCTCTCTCACTCTCTTCTCTCTCTCTCTTTCTCTCTCTCTCTCTCTCTCTCTCTCTCTCTCTCTCTGTGTGTGTGTGTGTGTGTGTTTGCCTTTTAATGTGTTTGTCTAGAAGAATGTCTCTCTCTCTCTCTCTATCTCTCTCTGTCTCTCACACTATGTCTCTCTCTGTCTCTGTCTCTCTCTTTGTCTCTCTCTCTCACTAACTCTCAGAATGTCTTTCTCTTACTCTCTTTGTCAGTCTCGTTTTCTCTCCCACTCACGCATACTCTCGGGGGTAATATCACATCTAGATAAGCAATGCATGTTCCAAAAATAATCCATTTATCGTTTCACATAATGCGCCTAAAAGCTTCTCGGCAAAAGCAAAATGTTGCAGTTATGAATAATCAGTTTCTCTTCTTTTAAAATGTCCAAATAAGGGGTTTTTTGCACTTGCATATTATTATATTGCATCCCGTCATCTGCTCAACCGGGGCCTGGTCATTACTGTCAAAATGTACAATCTAAATACATAACAACGAACAAAGGAAACCTGCTAGGAGCAGTTAGAGAATGCTTCTTTACGTCTTTACAGAACAATCTTGGTAATTGGAACAGAAGCCCGTAATAAAGCTGGTGAGCTGAAGAACGAAAACGGTACGTGAACATGTACATAGAAAGAGGAGGAAGGCGAGAGAGGGAAAACCTTTAAATTCATTAGTACAGTACGGGGATTGAAAAAGCGGGATTTTCATAATAACTTTCAACTCCGATAGAACCGCGTCAATGGTTTGGGGTGCCTTCTAAACTTCTTAACAACACAAGCCGAATTTCAGACCAAAGATATTATTCACTACTTATTTAGTCCTGTGTGAACTGCCCCATGGGCTCACCCCCTCAGAGATATTACTGATCGGTGAAAGAACAAAGGAATATGTATTGTTTTACAGCATTATCAAATATAAAAGTGGGATGATATTAGAAAGCTGGGAAATTTCCGCGAGAGTTGAAAAACCCACGTTTTTCAATCCCACCATCCCTAGACAAAAAGCGTCATTGGATAATATCATATTATGCTGTCTGTCCATCTTTTAGGTCATCCCACTCGAAACGAAAACTAAAAGCATCCCATCGGCAATGCCAAAAACGGAAACAATAAGCCCCAGAGATGTTTTTTCATCGTATGTCTCTTTGAGTTGCTTAAAAAGTGAACACAAACATCACCCCCCTCCCCCCCTTTTCCACAGAACACACACACACACACACACACACACACATACACACACACACGCACACACACACACACATACACACACACACGCACGCACACACACACACATACACACAGGCATTAAATAATACATTAAAACAAAAGAAAACCACCAAAACAACAAAACCTACCTAAACGGACTAAATATAAAGAAAACCTTTCAAGCCCTACGCTTTCATGTCTTGGAAATGCAGTGCTTTGGTTTAGTCATAGACTTGCTTTATAATATACTATACCGTGCACTGTCATTGTGACCGCCCTCTGCTCGTTGTACAAACTTATTAATTGTCACGTTCTCTCTCTCTTTCTCTCTCTTTCTTTCTCTCTCTCCCTCTCTCTCTCTATCTCTCTCTCTCTCTCTCACTCTCTCTCCCTCTCTCTCCCTCTCTCTCTC
>NW_004797544.1:357709-360750 GCF_000002075.1 Aplysia californica | reverse complement strand
TCTCTCTCTCTCTCTCTTTCTCTCTCTCTCTCTCCCCCCCAAACCCAAAGCATCACCCTGTATATCAAAATGCTGGATCGATAACAACAATAACAACATATCAAAATTGTAGTCTTTTGCATATCCAGCTGGTCATAGTTCAGTATAGTATAATAAATAAATAAATTGACAACTAAATAAATAAATTCTGAAACAATATAAACAATAGATACGGAAAAATCCAACGACATTAAAAAGACCTGAACTGTTCTTCCCTTTAAACCTGCAATTTGAACTCAAAGCGAACCCTGCACAAATCCATTTCCTTTGTCATATGCACTCGGTAGTGGTCATGAACGCAATCGTTTCTCTAAGATTTCCTCGGTTGCCCTACGAAGATTGAATTAAGGACACTGAGAAAATCGAAGTTTCCAAATCAGAGCTAAAGATCTGGAAGCTGCAAACACTGACCCAGAACACAAGGACTCTTTCAATTTTGTTAGCATCGATCAAGACCCGGAGAACGAAAATGGATGACTTAATTCCAACGACTAAAGACGATAACACTTTTTATCTACAGCAGCAGAAATCTGAATTTTTTGAAAAAAAAAGAATGATGGATGAATATTTAACATCAAGACCATATAGCACTCTAGAGAATATATTATTATTGGTCTGGGTTAACAAGTAACACAGGGAAATAATGAGGGGTTTAACAATGTATAGCAATTGGATTAATAGCGGTGGGGAATGGTTCGATCAAACAACCTTCTTGTCAATCATTCTCTTTGTTCTCTCCAAGTCCCCAATTTTTATTCTCCCTATGTCTTTTTTTAAACATTCAGTTTAAGATCCCTGACACATCGTTGTCGTGGCTTAATTCATGTCTACGTGTAATTTTTTTACGCCGGTATCTACACGATTTAGATTATTTTGGAGGAGCGCTATTTACAACATGTTTACCAGACTAACCTTGCCTAAATGAAATTACACATATCATTCAAGCACACTGTTGGAGTTACTTTTTTAAAAAAGTTCCCACGCACGATTCGAACCTTTAGCTCACGGAAAATGACGTAAAATGGAAACCATACAGAAGTCGGTAAGGTTGTATCGTCTATAGTGTCATAGGAGTACACAGCCCGGAGAGTGGATGGTTGACTGGTGCCCTAAAGTGGTTTGCTTCTCCTTTCTTATCAAACATCCATTGTCCGTATCTCTTCTTATTTCTGTGGTTTTGTGTACTCTCTTGTAACACCTCAAATCTTCCGTATTGTGTTGGAAGTGCCATGAAATTATTAGCCTGCTATATTTTTTATTTAAATACTGATGAAATGAAATAATTAATTTCCTGTTCGTGTTGTTTATAAGCTTATGCTAGGTGATTTTGAGTAATCGTATTTTGTGGATAAGCAATCAGATTGGGATTTTTTTAAAATAAAAAAATAAATTTACATAAACTTTTTAAAAATTTCACTTTATTGATCACCTATATAGGAAATGGGTGTTACAATGGCATACATACTCATGCATAAATATCAAGATACATACATATTATCAAGACACAATTCATATACAGAAAATAGAAGTTCGAAGTTTTTAATAGGCGCTCATATGACTTTATGCAGTTGTGACCGCCGTAAAACCTCTACTAAAACGGACGAAACTAAGCTCTTGAATACACAATATCCCACTAACTCAGGACATGTTACCAAAACGCCATTTCTGTTCGTGTTTTTATTGTGTCACCCCAGTGACCAGTCATATGAATGTTGTGTCATCGATTAATGACTGATGTTAATATGAGTCTGAACTCACTAATCACTCGGCCACTGACAAAATCATAAAGAAGCGGAAGTCTTAACTCTTTGAGGTCGCATATTAAGGTATTTCATTGCACCAATTCACTACTGTAGATGTATAAAGATCTATCGTACATTTTTGGCTGTTTTGAGTAACTAATACCAGGGGTCCAAAACCATTTTAAGTTCCGTATTATTCTGCTCTATCAAAATCGTAAGTTTATACGGAGTCGGTATCAAGATATTCGAAGAATTGTATTTTGAAAAGCTTGTCACGTTGTGGAAATCAAATTCTTTTACGTCAAATTTTTCAAAGCTGGGTACTGAGCAGATAGAACTTTGTAAATCTAAGGTAGCACCATGCTTGAAGATGCACTGATTAGGGTTACTTATAAAAAACGAAACGTAACTTTGTCATTTATATAGATTTAAAAATAATTCTGTTTATCTGAAACCTAAAAAGGGAAACTGCAACACACATGTTTGTGTTTCTGAATTGTATATTTTAGTTCGAAATGTGCCACAATGTGGCCTTTCATCTGCTAAAGGACATTATTTTGTGTCAACTCCGCCTCTTACAAGTTAAACAAAGTAGAACGTTAACCACTCACCCTTTTGCTTGGAATGAAAAGCCCCTCCTTTTCCACCTATCACCCTGTCCTCTTTTATTTTTGACACACAAGCACACGGCGCCACTAGCATTTTTTACTTTTGTTTCTTTCGCTTACTCTCATGTGTGGTACATTGGCGCTTCTACTTTTGACATCGGTACGTTTGTGTAAGAATTAAATTTTACTCTTGATAAGTTGTCTTTTTACTTCCATTGGTAGCTGGTATTAATGGGTGAGTAATGGTGAGAACTACTGCAAGGAAGGAAAGAAGGAGGAAGAAAGGAAGGTTTGGTGGTACAATTTTTCTGTTCGCCAAAATAGTTGACCTTTAAGTGAATCTGCTGTGGGGTGTAGGAGGACAGAATGAAGAAATAGAAAATGATGAGCATTATAGGGGAGAAGGTCCATGGGGAAAGCTTTAATGGAAAATGCATTCATTTCTCACTCCATTTCTACAGAAATCCCATGGGCCTCTTCCGAATGTTATCAATTTTTACCACTCGCTCTTGAATGGTACCACGTGCTTCAGCAATATTTCGTAATTTCTTTTAAAAATGAAAACTGTGGCATTCAATTTATCAGTTCCTTATTTGCATTTGTCCTTCTCTCCCATTTCTGCTCGCGGTCTTTCGGTCTCCGTCCACCCCCC